>NC_057813.1:123648717-123715953 GCF_018294505.1 Triticum aestivum | reverse complement strand
GCCCACACGTTTCTATCCGGTTTGCGGGAGAAAACACATTTGTCTACAGATACAGGATTGCGTTGGATGCCTTCCTCGGTCTAGACAGTGCGGTTTGGATGCATGCGGGAGGTTTGTGGGTCGGCGTTGGAGATGCCCTTAGTGACACAAAACCAGGGCTATTTTTTAGCTCCGGCTGTGTGGCTCTATGCCACTTAAGCGCTTGTACTCATGTTTGTTTGAGTCGAGCTGAGAAAAAGTGGTCATGTGCACGGCGAGGTGTTTGTTGCCGAAAACCATTGTTGTCTCCTCCTTCTTCTACCTCCGTCTGAGCGAGAGAGAGATTAGGGTTAGCCCCAACACGTAAGCTCAACTTCTTTCTCTTTAAGTATGTATGTAGGGTAATTTTTATTTGCTTTTTTACACTATAGTTATAACAGAACGACAACCATTTTTCGGCTTTAGGAGAAAAACACAATCTGATTGGAAAATTCCTGAAAACCAAATGGAAAAATAATTAGCAAACACCACATTCCTTTCTCAAGGAAAAAGAGAATCCTTCCGGCTTCACCACATTTCCAATCAACTAATCAAGCCACCAACACACTATAAATCACTTCTATATTTTCTATGAAAGATTCTCCTAGAGATGGAGAAAATACAGGTATATAAATAGAGAAAACAATATAAAGATTGTTTAAAACACAAGTTATTACAACTTTTTGGTATAGCTTGCATTGCTAAAGAAATGTTGTGATCATAATCATCACCAACACTAGTATATACTTATCCTTCACATCACGGAAAATGAAATGAAATTTTCTCTTGTCCGAAGATAGTTACTCTAGGATGGTTGGGATGGGCATTTGCCTCATTTCTTATGGCAACTACTGCAGCCTTGCTTTCAGAAGCTGTGGCCCCCTCATTGTAAATACTAACTTCTGCATCTTTTAGACATGGGAGGTGCTCAATACCTAAGTATAAGCCATAGGCTTCTGCTACTGACACATAGAATGGCACTTGAAGCTTCTCAACCTTTGGCAATGCCCCTTCCTCAAACAGAAGGTATCTTGCACCTGCGAAATAGTAACTATGAATAAAGTAGAATTCCTTCAAGCTGCGGAATCCATTGCCTTGTACAATAAGTCTTTCTTTTCGAATAGTCTTAAACCATAACTCCAATGAAATCAAAGCAGGCATCGTTCCAAGTATGTTGATATCCTCCTCCGTTATTTCACTCAGATTGATGTTGAGATGTGTAAGGCTGGTCACTGTTGGTGCAAGCCACTTTGGAGGTTTTGGCAAATAATAGCTGGTACTCATAATAAACAATTGTAGCGACGATGGCAGAGGGCTCCATGAATCTAAGAAGTCAAGGGGAGTTGAATCTTTACTTTGTATCCTGAAGGACTGGAGACTATACCTGCCAAGCTTGCATAGTGAGGAAAGCAACATCTCTTCATGCCTCTTGTACTTGTCAGATCCTCCACCGTTGAACACCACATGGAGTTCAGTCAAATTGGTCAAGTTCTCGAGCTCCTCCACCGCTCCAACTGAACTCGTTGTTATATTAAAGCCCGAGATCTCACATAAGCTCTTCATCTTTCCAATCCCACTTGGTATCGTTGTTTCCCCATAAAAAACACATCTTGCAGTGAGAAGATATTGTAGTTTACTGAGCTGGACGATTCCAGCAGGCAACTCTTGGATATATGTATCCCTCAGATCTAGTGTCTCCAGATCATGCAGCATTACAACTCCTGATGGTACATTTGATATGCATGTACTCCGAAGGCCAAGGTACTTTAGTTTGAAAAGTTTGTTGATATTGTTCAAATCATACCCCTTCAAACCCTCACAACCTTCAAAATCCAATACACGCAAACTTTCAAACTCAACAAGGTTAGGCATTTGCTTGATGCAGCCCGAGGCTGTAAGAGACCGAACATGGTGCAGTTCTTTACTTGCCAACGTCGATGCAAGCTCCGAGTTAATGTGTTGGACTGATAATCGTCGAATATAACAATTGGAATTTGGTAACACCATTTGGCCACCTAGCACAGTGATGAAATTCTCTTCGGCCGCCTTTGAAATAGCAAACTCAAGCATCAAGTCATGGACTCGACATGCACGAGCCTTACCATCATAACCAATGTCCATTGGTTGGACTATGCTTTTGTTGATAAGCTCATAAAAATTGTTCTCTGCAACCTCTTGTCGGCTCTGCCCACGCTCTTCAGAAATAAAGCCTTCTGCCATCCACCGCCTAACCAATGTATCTCTCTCAATCTTGTAATCCTCGGGAAAATTACTAAAGTACAACAAACATGTCTTGAGATTAGGTGTAAGAGAACTGTAGCTAAGGGATAGTATGCTCTTCATGCCCTCTAGACTTTGACTCTTGTCAAGTGCAAAACCAATCGACTTCCGAATCTTCTCCCAATCATTTCTTACAGCTGGTCTACTTGCCAACAAACCAGATATACTTATTATTGCCAATGGTAGACCTCCACATTTTCTCAAGATTGCATCGGAAAGATCTTTCAATATATCAGGGCAGCAATCCTCAGAGCCGAAGATCCTATTGAAAAACAACTTCTTAGAGTGAAGATCGCTCAGAGGTTCCATATAATAGATGTGATCATCCCCAACTTGACAACATGAGCTTGCTACGTCAAAAATACGTGTGGTCGTTATAACTCTGCTTGAACAATTATTTTCTGGAAAAGCACACTTGATAGTATTCCATGTGGATGTTGACCATATATCATCAATAATGACAAGATACCTATAGATTGGTAGATACAACAGGCATTATGATACAGATTTAAAAAAGGAAGCACACAACGGCCAATTCATTCAAAATAATTATACTCAAAGGTAAAATCTAGTGTTTTAGTTTGGAATAAAAGCAATTTTATCGCTGCGTAAAATTATTGTTTTAGTTTGGAATATTCTTCCACAATACACTTCTGAAATAAGAACTTTACACATAGTTACTCTACTACAGTGACCTATCAAGGACTTAAGAATGGCGATGTCACACTTCACACATGCGCGCACACGCACACAGTGTGTGCACAGACACATACAATGGTCTTGTACGAGCACCACAAATCCAACACATAGATTCAAAAATTATCGAAAGGATGACATGATCATTTCCATTGATAAAAGCCTTATGTATAATACATACAAACACGCTGGATTAAAAATCGCTTAAAAATAATGAAGAGTTTGGCAGAAATTAGGTGTACATTCAAAACTCTAGAAAGTTGCAACAACATATGCTTCAATGAACAATTCAAATTACCTTTTATCTTGTAGCAGCTCCCTTAGCTTTTCAATGGATTTCTTTTCATCCCAAAATTGAATGTCCTTTGTAAATCCATCGTGGCATGGCACTTGGGAGATTATATCCTTGATGATTTTTCTAACATCGGGCTTTTGCGATACGGATACAAAAGCATGGCAATGAAAATGCTCTCTGATCTTACGGTAGACTTCATTTGCTAGTGTTGTTTTTCCCAACCCACCAAATCCAAAAATAGACAACACCCTGCAACGCGTGCCCAAGCTGTTTTCCGCGTCTAGTGCCCACTTGGCAAGATCATCTCTAGGATCTTCAATACCCATAAGATGTGCCTCCTCGATAAAAAGAGCTGCCAGACGTGGATCCACAACTGCATGACCAGAAGTGCCACAAACCATATCATCAAGCTTGTAGCTAGTCCTCTGATCTTTCACTGACATAACACGAGCCTTGAGTTCAACAATTTGCTTGGCAATTTGGCGCCAAGATCCAAGTGTCTTCAGGCGACGAGCGCTCCTGCGGAAGAACTCCTTGATGCCGCGGTGGTGGTGGTGCCTGGTGCCTGGACTGCCGAGGCGGTGAATGAACTTGTCAACGCAGTCCTCGGTATCATAGGCCAACTCCCTGACCTCCGATATCCATGCCTTCACTTGGATGTCGGGATCTTGTAGCATCGTGTACTTCTGGAGCGCAGCATGCATGTTGCTAAGCTCAGACCTGAGGGAGCGCATCTCACGGCGGACCCCTTTCAGTCGGGCGTACTCGCCGGCGAGCAAATCATTGAGTTTCACAAGCAGGGGCCCGAAAGCGCCATGCGAAGCACTCACCACAGCCTCCATATCGATGTCTCTCGTTTGTGTAGTGGTTGTGTGCTTGCAGTGCAAAGGGAGCTCAGGGAGACTGACCAAGCTATCCAAGCATTTGTGCGGGTGCACGTATGTATTAATGTATACCAGCTCTTAGCTTTCCTTTGTTTTTTGAGACTGAGCCCTTAGCTTTTTTCTGCTCCCAAAGAAAACAGTCGTGAGGGTACAAGTTTTTTCTTTCTTTTCAAGCAGCCTGTGACTGGACCTTGATTTCTTTTTTGATAGTGCAGGGAGACGTACGTACGACCAAGCTGTCAAAGGAATTGCGAGTGCAGTGCAAGCTTTTATTTCTCTTTTGAAAGAGCAGCCTGAATACAAATAGCAATGCCTGGCGTGCCTGCGAGATGCCATATTGGTCAGACAAAAAATCTTTGTTTACGAGGAGTCGGTAACATATCCATCGAGCAATTGGGGAGGGGAAAGCAGCATCAACCAAGTATCATGTTTTCCAAGGGAAACGCTTTAGCTTTCTGGACTCCGCGTTGGAAAAATATACACAACCAGCCGCACAAGTCTACGACAGTGAAAAGGAATTGCGTCCGAGAAGATTGGCGATAGTCCCGGCAGAATAACCGAAAAGATGTTCAGAGTCACTGCCATTTTTGACCTAACTAAGCTTATTCTCTCATTTTAGAGGACAACAAGCTAAGTATATGACATTTATGAGGTTAGCAAGGTTATTCTGCCATTTACGAATAAAAACAAGTAAGAGGAGGGAAAGAAGAAGATGAAGAAGAAGAACTCTTCTTCTTCTTCTTCTTCTTCTTCTTCTTCTTCTTCTTCTTCTTCTTCTTCTTTTCTTCCTATTCCTTCTTGTCTTCCTCTTCCTTGATTTTCTTCATCTTATTATGTCATTTCTGAATAAATAGTCTAAATTATGTCATAAATGGACTAAATAAGCTAAATAAGAAGAAAAATACCGTTATCATGGAGGTGAAGGAACGGTCGGGGCTGCGCGAGTGGCAGACGGAAGTGAAGGACCGGTCGGGGTTCCGCCATTGCCAGACGAAGAAGGATTGGTCGATGCTTGTCGGGAGGCATGCTGCACCAAAGATCATTTCCAATAATGTCTCGTTAGCATGATGCAACTGAAATGTGAATACTAGTAACTAACGACCATTCAAATCAAACTCACTGTGGTCGCCGGAGCAATCTGGGGCATCGGCGGAGGGGTCTGGCCATTTTCCTCGCACATGGTCTGCACATTTGGTTCTCACGAGTCAGTCATATTTGTTAGTAATGCGAACATTACGTGCATGATTTGGCTAATATGCACGAGAAACGTACCACAAGGAGCTCGTATAGGTCCCGGTGAGACGCCTCGTTCCGGTTCCTCTCCTCCTCCAACAGCTTAGCCGTCCTCTCCTCTATCTCCCTCTCCCTCTCTGCCGCCTCCCTTTTTGCCTCCTCCAAAAGCGCCTGGGTTTTCAGTCTCTCTTTCTCAACCAATTCCCGCAACAAACCACTCCTCGTTAGCATTGTAATCATCGACGTACGCACACACAATGTAATGGAGGAAAGGTGAGAGAGTCTGTATAACTAACCGCCATGACAAGCTCAGTGGGCCGTGCATGAGGCGTTATCTCAGGAGCAGAGCTACTCTGGCGCTTCTTGATCTACGTGAGAGTCCTAGGACAACGTATCAGTCCATCACCAATGGCTACGGAGCCATGGGACCTCCCGCTACCAGATATCATCACTAGCTCTCTATCAAAAGGATACTGGCTCGGGTTAAAGTCCTCGCCTTCCCCTCGTCTCTGTACCTCACGAGCTTGTGGTGGGAGGAGATGTTGGTGAAGCTCTCTGGATGATCTAGGTCAGACTCCGAGAATGCCTTGGCCTTCTTGTAAGGGGCACTATGGGCCATGCCATAGAGGTCGAACAGATGTGACACAGGCTTCTTGTGGTGGTGCGCCTGAGAGAGAGGAACAAAATATTAGTTAAGGGCTCAAGCTAGCATGAAGAATGATATTGCTATGTAAATAGGTCATTTTGGAGCTAAGTAAGGATATTATGTCATTTTCGAGGAAAATAAGCTAAGTTTAGGTCATTTTGGAGGTAACCAAGATTATTATGCCATTTTGATGGAAGTATGCTAATTATGTCACCATTGAGCTATCCAAGGTAGTTATGCCATTTTTATCTAACTAAAGCATATTTAGGCATTTTATAGAACGATCTAAGGTTACTAAGTCATTTTAGAGCTAATTATGTCATGAATGAACTAGCTAAGATTAGTTTAGGTCGTTATTGAGCTATCAAGGTAGTTATGCCATTTTTAACTAACTAAAGCATATTTAGTTATTTTATAGAGCTATCTAAGGTTATTATGTCATTTTAGAGCTAATTATGTCATAAATGTACTATCCAGGGTAGTTATGCCATTTTTTAACTAACTAAGCATATTATGTCATTTTGGAAGGGAAAAATGCTAGCATGAAGAATGAAATTGCATGAATGATGTAGGAAACCACATACCTAGTGATCCCCGTACTCAAACAGGTTGGAGCACCCTTGATGGTGTGGCACACCAACCATTTGGTAACGCTTATCCTTGGCCCTATGGTGTTCGACTAGCCATTGAGGAGAGCACCACATATCCACCAACGCCTCCCAACAGTCCATCTTATCCGCACACCATCTCGGGGGCACCTAAGTAAGTCAAGAGAAATTTCAGCGCTACGCCTACGAATCAAATCAAGAAAACTAAGTTCAAGGCCTTAAGAATAGGTAATTACCTGCAAGTACTTCTCCCTACTCAGAAACTTGCCGTGACACTTCTTCTTGCCCCTCCTAATACCCTTCAAGGCGTAGTAGTCTCGGATGGCCTGCACCCGAGCCTCATGCCATAAGTTCTGAAGTAGGCGCTTGCACTCGGCTTTGACAACCATAGACGCGATCTCCTGTTCTCCCTCTAAAACCCTGTAGAAGGTCTGCAATCAAACAAGACAACAGTGATTAGTACAATCAGTAGCTAGGTAGTGTTGATTTTTAATTCTGTAAAGGATAAATTACCCAAAACCGACGGAACACAATGTCGGCCACTGTCTCGCACAAGACACTGGCGACCATCTCCCACGGAGGGGCCGGGGCAACCGAGTATAGCTCCCAACTCATTGGTAGTTGTGGAACCTGACCCTCACCGGGCAACGTGACCCACCCAGGGAAGTGCTGCCGGCAAATCACACCAAGGACCATGTTGGGCCTGCGGACACCATGGGGGTGTACCCAGCCCCTGCAGTATGACAAGGCCAACGCATTAGATATTAATGTGAAGACACGTGAAGGCAAAAGGTTAAAAAAGAGTAAATGCACTTACTTCAACCCATTAGGCGCAATCAACCACCTCTGGTTGGGGGTCGTCGGCACGGGCGGGAGCTTTATACAGCCACGCTTGTACACCTTCTTGCCCTTCTCAACCAGCTCATCGTCGCTGTAGCTATCATCAGAAAAGGTGTCCTTGCTACCATCAGTAGGGCCACTAGCCTTCGGAGTCTTGTGGGAAGAAGACTCCGGGACCGGAGTCTTCTGGGACGAAGACTCTGGGACCGGACTCTCGTGGGGCGAAGGATCGGTGACCCGAGTCTAGTGGGGCGAAGGATCGGAGACCCGAGTCTGGTGGGGCGAAGGATCGGCGACCGGAGGCTCATGGACCGGAGTCCGAGACGGGTCCACGTCATACGGAGTAGTCCTGTGGTCGAGTGAATTAGCTGGGGGTGGCGGCGAGGAAGGCGTAGCAGCCTTCCTACCTCTCCTGCTGCCATGTCCACCTCTAGCCGCCTTCTTCGTCCTCCCCCGACCTCCCCCAACCGAAGAGGAAGCACCCGCCGCTGATATCTGCATACTGTCTAGCAGCGCTCTTCGGAGTGGCTGGGGTGGAATAATGGAACCACCCCTCCCAGTAGCGCTCGCAGGAGGCTCGGGGCGCTCTGGACCCTTGCCCACCATCCTGTCAACACCTGCAATGACAAAAAGTAAACGAAATTAGTACAACAGTGTATCATCAGCATGAACATAATAAAAAATTGAATACCTGACATGAATAATATGTATATAATTTAAGTGTATCATCATCATGAACATAATAAAAAATTGAATACCTCACATTACTAATATTACTCTGAATCGTCTATATATGCTTCATGACCATTAAATGCATCATCATCATCACTATCAGTGACGTGCTCATCATCATCATCAATAAATGCATCAACATGTGGAAGACCTCCTTTACGTAATCGTTCAAGCATTGGCAGGTCATCTATAGCAGTAACTTCTTCTTGTCCCGGCTCTTCTTGTTTCGGCTCAGGGGTGAAGTAGGATTCACTATCGTTGTCTACTTCAATGTTCTGGGGGTGGAGTAGAGCGGTCGTTGAAACATTTTCTGGAAATACGTGTTTCTTGGAAGAATTCTCCTTCGTCATATGTGTCTTGGTTAATGTGAGGTTCATAATCCTCTTCATTGGGGGGAGGTGGACTAACACGTGGCGGCACTTCATAAACGACATCCCAACGACTGAGATTTGGATCACTTTGACAGGCCCAGGTAAATAGAAAACTTGGGTTGCCTGTTGAGCTGTAATATAGACATCGGGAACATCCAAATGGGTGCTTTGTTTGATTTCGACTAGCCCTATATGTTCATGAGTCCTTCTAGTCTCCCTCGGTTGGAACCAATAACATCTGAAAACTACGACGGTTGGTGGGTTTTCACCATAGAATTGAAGTTCATAAATTGCTTCAACTCTTCCACAATACTCAATATCTCCTTCGCCGATAGCAGAGACACAACAATTTGTAGACTTTTGGTCGGCCATAGATAGCTCTTTGCCATAGGTACGAAAGTGATACCCAATTATGTCGTATTTGTCAAATGAACGGACCTTATAGTCAAAACCATTAGCTACTTGTCTCAATTCGGCATCCATAATCTCTGAATTAGCCTACAAGTTTAATACGAAAGGATTGTTGCATTATTCGCAAATTAGCCAAAGAAATGAAATGGTCTAATGGAAATTACCCTTTTTTGAACCAAGAGATGAAACCGGGATAGTTGCCAGAAGCTCATACTCTTCGACGGAATCCTTTTGGATCACCGCTCCATACGAGAATATGGCGACGTATCGACTGCATCAAATATCCAGGAATAAGAGCAGTTCAAAGGAATTAGAAGTTGTGAAATAATGTTCCGAGATCTTACTCGATGTACGGCCGCACTTCTATTAGGTTGTTGAAGAGATACAACGAAATGGTACGCCATTCTTCAACATCCAACGATACAGGTTTCCAACCACTGGCTGGTGTGAGATTCCCTTTGAATAGGATGAGGTTGGATCGACCCTTTTTAGGGTCGTCAGCATTGTACTGAGGCTTCGGATTATGCAAATGATGATTTTGGCTTCGTAGTGTGCTGTCACGAAGTTTACCGCCTCCTCGGTGATGAATGCCTTGGCCATCGATGCTTCAATTCTACGTTTATTTTTACATTTTGCTTGAAGCGTCTTCTGCATCCCCTTAGTTGAGTAGCACCAACGATTTTGTACGGTCCCCCCAATCTTGCCTCGGTCAGGAGATGCAAAAGCAAGTGTTGCATTGGATTAAAGAAGCTTGGCGGAAAGATCATCTCTAACTTGAAGATCAACTCCAGCGCCAACTATTCCATTTCTTCTAGGAGGCCAGGCGATAATTCTTTCACACAAAGAACACTAAAGAAATAGCTCAGCTCTGCCAGTACTAGCCATTCATCCTCAGGGATGAAGCCACGCAACATCGCCGGCATTATCCGCTCAATCCATATGTGCCAATCATGACTTTTTAGACCAAATATTTTCAATTTGTCAAGACTTGCTCCCATCTTTAGATGTGTTGCATACCCATTGAGGAACATCAACTGCATTTTCACCCACAAAATAATTTCCCTCATAGCTGGCCTTCCAAGATTGAACCATGTCTATGGCTTTGTGCAGTTCCTATTTCCTTTCGGTTCTTGCATGTTTTGTAACTGTCTAAAACAGAGCTCCTCTTGATCAACTCTAGCCTTAGTATTATCCTTTGATTTTCCCTCTATGCCGAAAAATGTACTAAAAATGGCTTCGGCAATATTCTTTTCAGTGTGCATCATGTCGATGTTGTGTGGGCAAAGGAGGTCTTTGAAGTAAGGCAGATCCCAAAAGCATGTCTTGTGAGTCCATGCGTGTTCCTTATTATACCCCTTGAAATACCCTGGATGCTCTGGATCTGGCTCGAGAGCGTTTAACTGATCTAGGGTTTGTTGGCCTGTCAACGCAGGTGGTGCAGAGTGTTTGACAACTCTACTTGAAGTTCTTCTTGTCTTTCCTGAACTTATGGCGAGGATCTAGAAATGGACTATGAAAGTCGAAGAAAGTATACTTGTGCCCTGTCGTCAGCCAACGAAAGTCAAGAGCTCCCTTGCATGTGGGGCACACATTATGAAGTTCTATTTGCTAAAGGCATCGTATGTCTTGAACCCACTATCCCAAGCTTCTTGCAATTCGTCCTTAAGCGGTTGTATGTACACATTCATATTCTTCCCCAGATAGTTGGGCCCTGGAATTATCAACGTTAGGAAAATGTTCTTTCTTTGCATAATCTACTCGGGGGGAGAGAGATTGAGTGGAATGACAAACACGGGCCAACAACTCTATTGGGTTGCCGTCTGACCAAACACACTGAACCCATCCGTGCTGATGGCGACTCGAGGATGCCTTGGATCTACCGTTTTTCCTTATGTAATGCATCAAAGCGCTTCCACGCTTCACCTTCCAATGTGTGCACCATCATCACATTTCCATCTGCATCTAGTTCGGTTCTTTTGCCCGTTTTATGCCATGCCATCTGTCTGGCTGTCTCTTTGACCATGAAAAGACGTTGAAGTCTTGGTACGATTGGCATATACCGAAGAACATTAACGGGTATTTTGGTCTGCATCGTCTCACCCATACTGTTATCTACCACAACATACCTGGAAGACTTGCAAATAGGACAATAGTTCAAGTCCTCATAATGACGCCTAAATAGGACACATCCTTTCTCACAGGCATGTATCTTCTCATAGGGCATCTTAAGAGTATGGAGGATTTTGTCTGACTGGTACAGGTTTGCAGGTAGCACATGGCCTTTGGGTAGAAATCGTCCGAATACTGTCATCATCGCGTCGTAGCATTCTCTACCCAAGTTGAATTGAGCCTTCAAAGCCATTATTTGTGAGATGGCATCCAGCTGACAAAGCTCAGTGTGCTCGTGGAGAGGACGTTTTGAGGACTCCAACATTTCAATGAAGGCCTTTGCAGATTCCTCCATCTCCTCATCCGACTCGCGAGCATCGTCAAAGTCTTGCACCATGTCTTCCATCCCGGTACCATGCTCGTCGATGCAACGACAAACCACCTCGGCTCTGGCTCGTTGGGCAGACTCACCATGTAATGTCCAGACTGTGTAACCAGGCGTAAAACCAAACTTCTGCAGGTGTTTACTCATTTGAAGCTCATCCCTCTGATTATAGTTGTCGCACCGAACACAGGGGCACCAGCTTAATTTCTGGCCATTTGTGAATGCGGCTCTAACAAACCCCTTGGTTTTTGTTAACCATTCCTCGGTCCAAACATACTGACTATTGTAACTGGTGTACATCCACGCACGATCACTCATATTGACTTCCTACTGGACACACAAGAAATATATACATAATTAAGCAAACCATATCCATCAGTTAATGGAGTTTGTCAGTTTTTTTACGTCCATGCAACCTACATGCTAATAGGTAAAGATAGGTCCTAATCCCACCCAAGTATGTGTAGATTGGGTTCGTTTTCCAATGCTCTGCTCCGGATCCGACGCAAAATTTTGGCAGCACCTCCCCGTTGTTCTCCTGATACACGTCTCGGCAATAAGCAGAGATGATGTGTACCCGGAGAACAACAGGGAGGCATTGACGAAATTCTGCATTGGATCCAGAGCAGAGCATATGGGAAAACGAACCCAATCTACACATACTCGGGTTGTCCATGGATAATGTTGGACTATTTGAAAGAATCACGATTATAAATATGCAAATTCATGCATATTTATAGATGTAACCCTTTCGAACGAGAGACGCATAGTGGTTACGCATACTGATGATTGACACCTATATCTAGCAAGTTTCATCAGCACGAAGACTGGAACAGAGCAAATGAAGGGGGAGGAAGAGATGTCATTGGTGCTCACCAACGAACGCAGGGGCGGATCTCGTCGAATGCACTGGGAGGTCATCAAACACCTATTGGGGAACGTAGTAATTTCAAAAAAAATCCTACGCACACGCAAGATCATGGTGATGCATAGCAACGAGAGGGAGAGTGTATCTTCATACCCTTGAAGATTGCTAAGCGGAAGCGTTTATCAACGCGGTCGATGTAGTCGTACGTCTTCACGATCCGACCAATCAAAGTACCGAACGCACTGCACCTCCGAGTTCTGCACACGTTGGGCTCGATGACGCCCTCGCCTTCTTGATCCAGCAAGACGGGCGAAGTAGTAGATGAGTTCCGGCAGCACGACGGCATGGTGACGGTGTTGGTGAAGAACAATCTCCACAGGGCTTCGCCTAAGCACTACGGAAACTATGACGGAGGATAAACTAGAGGGGACGGAGTTGCCGGCACATGGCTTGGTGTTTCTTGATGTGTCTTTGGTGCTAGCCCTGCCCCTCTATTTATATGTTGAGCCTTGGGATCAAAACTTGGAGTAAAAGCCTCCACAAAGTCGGTTTCACCCGAAAGGCAAGAGTCCTTCTCGGACTCCAGGGCCAGACGCCAGGGTTCCCGGCGTCTAGGTCCAGACGCCAGGGACCCTTGCGTCTGGCCCCTGGACTCCACAAAACTTCCTTTTGTGCTTTCCAAAAACCTTGTGGGCTTTCCCCTTTGGCCCAAATAAAGTGTTCTCGTACCCAAACATTTCGGGAAACATCCGGAACCCTTTCCGGTGAATTCCGGAACCCTTCCGGAGACCAAACACTATTATCCCATATATCAATCTTTATCTTCGGACCATTCCGGAGTTCCTCGTCATGTTCGTGATCATATCCGGGACTCCGAACAACATTCGGTCACCAGCATACATAACTCATACAATACTATATCGTCAATGAACGTTAAGACTGCGGACCCTACGGGTTCAAGAACTATGTAGACATGACTGAGACATCTCTCTGGTCAATAACCAATAGCGGAATCTGGATGCCCATATTGGCTCCTACATATTCTACGAAGATCTTTATCGGTCGAACCGCATAACAAGTTGTTCCCTTTGTCATCGGTATGTTACTTGCCCGAGATTCGATCGTCGGTATCTCAATACCTAGTTCAATCTCGGTACCGGCAAGTCTCTTTACTTGTTATGTAATGCATCATGCCGCAACTAACTCATTAGTCACATTGCTTGCAAGGCTTATAGTGATGGGCATTACCGAGAGGGCCCAGAGATACCTCTCCAACAATCGGAGTGACAAATCCTATTCTCGAAATACGTCAACTCAACAAGTACCTTCGGAGACACCTGTAGAGCACCTTTATAATCACCCAGTTACGTTGTGACATTTGGTAGCACACAAAGTGTTCCTCCAGTAAGCGGGAGTTACATAATCTCATAGTGATAGGAACATGTATAAGTCATGAAGAAAGCAATAGCAACATACTAAACAATCAAGTGCTAAGCTAATGGAATGGGTCAAGTCAGTCACATCATTCTCCTAATGATGTGATCCCGTTAATCAAATGATAACTCATGTCTATGGTTAGGAAACTTAACCATCTTTGATTAACGAGCTAGTCAAGTAGAGGCATACTAGTGACACTATGTTTGTCTATGTATTCACACATGTATTATGTTTCCGGTTAATACAACTCTAGCATGAATAATAAGCATTTATCATGAAATAAGGAAATAAATAATAACTTTATTATTGCCTCTAGGGCATATTTCCTTCAGTCTCCCACTTGCACTAGAGTTAATATTCTAGATTACACAGTAATGATTCTAACACCCATGGAGTCTTGGTGATGATCATGTTTTGCTCATGGAAGAGGCTTAGTCAACGGGTCTACAACATTCAGATCCGTATGTATCTTGCAAATCTATATGTCTCCCACCTGGACTTGGTCCTGGATGGAATTGAAGCATCTCTTGAATTGCTTGGTTCTCTTGTGAAATCTGGATTCCTTTGCCAAGGCAATTGCACCAGTATTGTCACAAAAGATTTTCATTGGACCCGACGCACTAGGTATGACACCTAGATCGGATATGAACTCCTTCATCCAGACTCCTTCATTTGCTGCTTCCGAAGCAGCTATGTACTGCGCTTCACATGTAGATCCTGCCATGACGCTTTGTTTAGAACTGCACCAACTGACAGCTCCATCGTTCAATATAAACACATATCCGGTTTGCGATTTAGAATCATCCGGATCAGTGTCAAAGCTTGCATCGACGTAACCATTTACGACTAGCTCTTTGTCACCTCCATAAACAAGAAACATATCCTTAGTCAATTCAGGTATTTCAGGATGTTCTTGACCGCTATCCAATGATCCCCTCCTGGATTACTTTGGTACCTCCCTGCTAAACTAACAGCAAGGCACATATCAGGTCTGGTACACAGCATTGCATACATGATAGAGCCTATGGCTGAAGCATAGGGAACATCTTTCATTTTCTCTCTATCTTCTGCAGTGGTCGGGCATTGAGTCTGACTCAATTTCACACCTTGTACTACAGGCAAGAACCCCTTTGCTACGTCTTGAGCTTGTGTTGGTTTTCCTCGAAGAGGAGAGGGTGATGCAGCAATAGTAGCGTAAGTATTTCCCTCAGTTTTTGAGAACCAAGGTATCAATCCAGTAGGAGGCTCCTCAAAAGTCCCACGCACCTACACAAACAAACAAAGAACTCGCAACCAACGCAATAAAGGGGTTGTCAATCCCTTCACGACCACTTGCGAAAGTGAGATCTAATAATGATAGTATGATAAGACAAATATATTTTTGGTACTTTATAATATAGATGCAAAAAGTAAAGATGCAAATAAAGGTAGATTGGAAGAAAATATGATAAGAGATAGACCTGGGGGCCATAGGTTTCACTAGTGGCTTCTCTCAAGATAGCATAAGTATTACGGTGGGTGAACAAATTACTGTCGAGCAATTGATAGAAAAGCGAATAATTATGACATTATCTAGGCATGATCATGTATATAGGCATCACGTCCGTAACAAGTAGACCGAATCCTGCCTGCATCTACTACTATTACTCCACACATCGACCGACTCCTGCCTGCATCTAGAGTATTAGGTTCATAAGAACAGAGTAACGCATTAAGCAAGATGACATGATGTAGAGGGATAAACTCATGCAATATGATATAAACCCCATCTTCTTATCCTCGATGTCAACAATACAATACGTGCCTTGGAACCCTTTCTGTCACTAGGTAAGGACACCGCAAGATTGAACCCAAAGCTAAGCACTTCTCCCATGGCAAGAAAGATCAATCTAGTAGGCCAAAACCAAACTGATAATTCGAAGAGACTTGCAATGATAACTCAATCATACATAAAAGAATTTAGAGAAGATTCAAATATTATTCATAGATAAACTTGATCATAAACCCACAATTCATCGGATCTCGACAAACACACCGCAAAAAGAGTTTACATCGAATAGATATCCATGAGAGAGGGGGAGAACATTGTATTGAGATCCAAAAAGAGAGAAGAAGCCATCTAGCTAATAACTATGGACCCATAGGTCTGTGGTAAACTACTCACAACTCATCGGAGGGGCAAGGATGTTGATGTAGAAGCCCTCCGTGGTCGATTCCCCCTCCGAGGGAGCGCCGGCGAAGGCTCCAAGATGGGATCTCGCGGATACAGAAGGTTACAGTAGTGGAAATTGTGTTTCGTCTGCTCCCTGGATGTTTTCGGGGTACGTAGGCTTATATAGGAGGAAGAAGTACATCGGTGGACGCCCGAGGGGCCCATGAGACAGGGGGTGCGCCCTATAGGGGGGGCGCCCTCCTATCTCGTGGGAGCCTCGGCTGCTTCTTGACTTGCACTCCAAGTCCTCTGGATCATGTTCGTTCTAAAAATCACGCTCCCGAAGGTTTCATTCCGTTTGGACTCCGTTTGATATTCCTTTTCTTCGAAATACTCAAATAGGCAAAAAAAACAACAATATGGGTTGGGCCTCTGGTTAGTAGGTTAGTCCCAAAAATGATATAAATGTGTAAATTAAAGCCCATAAACATCCAAAAGGGGTAATATAATAGCATGGAACAATCAAAAATTATAGATACGTTGGAGACGTATCAAGCATCCCCAAGCTTAATTCCTGCTCGTCCTCGAGTAGGTAAATGATAAAAAAGAAATTTTTGATGTGGAATGCTACCTAGCATAATTCTCAATGTAATTTTCTTTATTGTGGCATGAATGTTCAGATCCAAATGATTCAAAATAAAATCTTATAAAACATAAAAATAATAATGCTTCAAAGCATACTAACAAATAATCATGTCCTATCAAAATAGCATAGCCAAAGAAAGCTTATCGGTACAAAATCATATAGTTAGTCCATGCTTCATTTTCATTACACAAAATACTCCCATCATGCACAACTCCGATGACGAGCTGAGCAATTGTTTCATACTTTTAACGCGCTTCAGCTTTTTCAACTCTTACGCAATACATGAGCGCAAGCCATGGACATAGCACTATGGTGGTATATGTTGGTGGTTGTGAGGACAAAAAGGGAGAAGATGGTCTCACATCAACTAGGCGTATTAACGGGCTATAGAGATGCCCATTAATAGATATCAATGTGAGTGAGTAGGGATTGCCATGCAACGGATGCACTAGAGCTATAAATATATGAAAGCTCAATAAAAGAAACTAAGTGGGTGTGCATCCAACTCGCTTGCTCACGAAGACCTAGGGCATTTTTAGGAAGCCCATCATTGGAATATACAAGCCAAGTTCTATAATGAAAAATTCCCACTTAGTATATGAAAGTGACAACATAGGAGACTCTCTATCATGAAGATCATGGTGCTACTTTGAACACAAGTGTGGAAAAAGAGATAGTAGCATTGTCCCTTCTCTCTTTTTCTCTCATTTTCTTTTTTTTCTTTTTTTTCTTTTCTTCTTTTTTTCTTTTTTTTCTTTGGCCTGCCTTTTTCTTTTTCGCCTTTCCCTTTTTTTTGTAAATTCCTATGTCTCATCCCGACTTGTGGGGGAATCATAGTCTTCATCATCCTTTCCTCACTAGGACAATGCTCTAATAAGGAAGATCATCACACTTTTATGGATTTACAACTGAAAAATTACAACTCAAAGCTAGAACAAGATATGACTCTATATGAATGCCTCCGGCGGTGTACCGAGATATGCAATGAATCAAGAGCGACATGTATGAAAATTATGAAGGTGGCCTTGCCACAAATACAATGTCAACTACATGATTATGCAAATAGCAATATGACAATGATGGAACGTGTCATAAACGGAACGGTGGAAAGTTGCATGGCAATATATCTTGGAATGGCTATGGAAATGCCATAATAGGTAGGTATGATGGCTGTTTTGAGGAAGGTAAATAAAGGGTTCATGATACCGGCGAAAGTTGTGCGGTAATAATAAAGGGTAGCAAAGTGGAAGGATGAGTGTGCATATGTCCATGGACTCACATTAGTCAAAAAGAACTCATATACTTATTGCAAAAGTCTACTTAGACCTCGAAGCAAAGTAAAACTACACATGCCCCAAGAGGGATAGATTGGTAGGAAAAGACCATCGCTTGTCCCCGACTGCCACTCATAAGGAAGACAATCAAAAGAGCACCTCATGCAACAAATTTGTCACACAACTTTTACCATACGTGCATGCTACGGGACTTGACAACTTCAACAAAAGTATTTCTCAATTTCATAATTACCCACTAGCATGACCCTAACATTACTACCTTTATATCTCAAAACAATTATCAAGCATCAAATTGATCATAGCAACCAATTCTCTTACTATGATAGTTTTTATTATACCCAACTTGGATGCTCATCATTCTAGGACCAACTTTGTAACCATAGCAAATACCATGATGTTCTAAAAGACTCTCAAAAAGATATAAGTGAAGCATGAGAGACTAGCAACTTCTTCAAAAAATAAGCTACCGCCGTGCTCTAAAAAATATAAGTGAAGCACTAGAGCAAAAACTATGAAGCTCAAAAGATATAAGTGAAGCACATAGAGTATTCTAGCAAATTCTAATCAAATAGGCTTCTCCCAAAAGGTGTGTACAGCAAGGATGATTGTGGTAAACTAAAAAGCAAAGACTAATATAATACACGACGCTCCAAGCAAAACACATATCATGTGGCGAATAAAAATATAGCTCCAAGTAAAGTTACCAATGAACGAAGACGAAAGAGGGGATGCCTTCCCGGGGCATCCCCAAGCTTAGGCTTTTGGATATTCTTGAATATCTTTGGGTGCCTTTGGAATCCCAAGCGTAGGCTCTTGCCACTCCTTATTCCATAGTCCATAAAAGCTTTACCCAAAACTTGAAAACTTCACAACACAAAACTCAACAGGAAATCTTATAAGCTTCGTTAGTGAAAGAAAAAAAACCCACCACATAAGGTACTGTAATGAACTCATTCTTTATTTATTTTGGTGCTAAACCTACTGTATTCCAACTTCTCTATGGTTTATAAACTATTTTATTGGCCATAGATGCATCAAAATAAGCAAACAACACACGAAAAACAGAATCTGTCAAAAACAGAACAATCTGTAGCAATCTGTAACTAACGCAAACTTTTGGAACTCTAAAAATCCTACCAAAATAGGAAGTCCTGGACAATTTTTTTATTGATTAGCAGAAAAAAGAATCAATGCAAAATCACGTTTCTGTGATTTAACAAAATTATATTCGTGCGCACAAAGTTTCTGTTTTTCAGTAGAATCAAATCAACCATGATCATAGGTTATCCTATAGGTTCTACTTGGCACAAACACTAATTAAAAGATAAAAACACATCTAAACATAAGGTAGATGCAAGATTTATTAATAAACAGGAGAAAAAACAAAAAACATAAAGAAAATTGGGTTGCCTCCCAACTAGCGCTATCGTTTAACGCCCCTAGCCAGGCATAGAAGCAAAGATAGATCTAACGGGTGCCATCTTTGGCACTAAATTCATAAGTAGCCCGCATGATAGATTCATAAGGTAATTTGACTTTCTTTCTTGTAAAGTTCTCCATGCCTTTCTTTAATGGGAATTGGAATATAATATTCCCTTCCTTCATATCAATAATCACGCCAGTCGTTCTAAGGAAAGGTCTACCAAGAATAATAGGGCAAGAAAGATTGCAATCTATATCAAGAACGATAAAATCTACGGGCACCAAGATTCTATTTGCAACAATGAGAACATCATTGATCCTTCCCATAGGCTTTTTAATGGTGGAATCCGCAAGGTGCAAATTTAAAGAGCAATCATCAAGATCATGGAAACCTAGAATATCACATAAAGTTTTCGGAATCATGGAAACACTAGCACCCAAATCACACAAAGCAAAACACTCATGATCTGTAATTCTAATCTTTATAGTAGGTTCCCACTCATCATTAAGTTTTCTAGGTATAGAAACTTCCAAATTAAGTTTTTCATCATAAGATTGCATCAAGGCATCAACAATATGTTTGGTAAAAGCTTTATTTTGACTATAAGCATGAGGAGAATTAACAACGGATTACAACAAAGAAATACAACCTTCTAAAGAACAATTATCATAATCAAATTCTTTGAAATCCGAGATAGTAGGTTCAATGCTATTTAAAGTTGTGACCTCTCCAATCCCACTTTTACCAAATTTAGCATCAAGATCTAAAAACTCAAAATTCTTGGGACGCCTTCTAGGCAAAGTTGATTCATCATTAGTCCTATAATTATCAAAATTCATATTGCAAAACATAGATCTAATAGGAGATGCATCAATAACTTTAAGATCCTTGTCATTATTTTCATCTAACTTTTCTGGTTTAGCGGCCATCTTATTGACTAAGGTGGCTTGCTTATCAGAAATTTTGGCTATGGCATTTTCAAGCCGGGCAATTTGAGCATTTGAAAGATCGTGGATGTCGCCGAGAGGGGGGGTGAATAGGCGTTTTAAAATAATTACGGTAGAGGCTTGAACAAATGCGGAATAAACCTAGCGGTTAATTTGTCAAGCACAAAACCTACAACAACTAGGCTCACCTATGTGCACCAACAACTTATGCTAAGCAAGATAAGCAACTATGTGATAGCAAGATATATGACAAAGAACAATATGGCTATCACAAAGTAAAGTGCATAAGTAAAGGGCTCGGGTAAGAGATAACCGAGGCACGCGGAGATGACGATGTATCCCGAAGTTCACACCCTTGCGGATGCTAATCTCCGTTTGGAGCGGTGTGGAGGCACAATGCTCCCCAAAAAGCCACTAGGGCCACCGTAATCTCCTCACGTCCTCGCACAATGCAAGATGCCGTGATTCCACTAAGGGACCCTTGAGGGCGGTCACCGAACCCGTACAAATGGCGACCCTTGGGGGCGGTCACCGAACCCGTACACTTTGGCAACCCTTGGGGGCGGTCACCGGTACCCGTTAAATTGCTCGGGGCGATCTCCACAACCTAATTGGAGACCCCGACGCTTGCCCGGAGCTTTACACCACAATGATTGAGCTCTGAACACCACCAACCGTCTAGGGCGCCCAAGCACCCAAGAGGAACAAGCTCAAAGGTACCAAGCACCCAAGAGTAATAAGCTTCTCAACATGTAACTTCCACGTATCACCATGGAGAACTCAAACCTATGCACCAACTGCAATGACAAGGGCACACGGAGTGCCCAAGTCCTTCTCTCCCAAATCCCACCAAAGCAACTAATGCTAGGGAAGAAAATGAGAGGAAGAACAAGAAGGAGAACACCAAGAACACCAAAATCTAGATCCAAGGGGTTCCCCTCACATAGAGGAGAAAGTGATTGGTGCAAGTGTGGATCTAGATCTCCTCTCTCTTTTCCCTAAAAAACTAGCAAGAATCCATGGAGGGATTGAGAGTTAGCAAGCTCAAAGAAGGTCAACAATGGGGGCAAAAACGAGCTCAAGAGATGGGGAACCATTGGGGAAGAAGACCCCCTTAAATAGGTCCCCACGAATCTGCCCGTTATGTGCAGAAAACTGTAGGACCGGTACAACCGGTCCACGAACCGGTACAACCGGCCAAAGCAGAGGAAAAACCAACCTGGGAAAAGCTCTAAGCGGTACAACAGCCTGGGGAACCGGTAGTACCGGTTAAACCGGTTAAACCGGTCAACAACCGCCCAAGAACCGCTCCAAAACAGAAACTAGTCCGGTGGTAGAGCGGTACATGGCCGGTACAACCTCCGGACCAATTCTGGAGCGGTACAACCGCTCCAAACACCGGTTGTACCGGTCAACCGGTACAACCTCTCTACAGGGCGGTACAACCTCTCTATGTAAAACAGGCAATATCAAAACAGCCACAACTTTCGCATATGAGCTCCGAATTCAATGAAACCAAGTTTGTTGGAAAGCTAGCAACAAGGGCTAACACAATTTTGATAGAAATATCAATAAGAAGCAAATGAGAAAAGGCCCATAAGAAAATGGTGAGAACCCTTCCTTGGATAAGACCGGTAAAACCTCCAACACCGAAAACATCATAGAAGACGCATGCGAACTCCGTTTTCGATGAACTCAAGCTTGTCATCAAGATGACCATAAGCTGTAAGACTCACAAAGAGAACCAAACAAGAACCAAGAAACATGACGCAAGGATGCAATGGTTTGAGCTCTCTACTAACGATACGATCAAGCTACCAACTTGAGAGCCCCCCTTGATAGTACAGCAAACGATCCTATAACCCGGTCTCCCAACTACCACCACAAGACCGGTAAAATAGAAAACCTATCAAGGGCAAACCTTTGCCTTGCACATGGTCCACTTGAGCTGGATGATGATGATCTTGACTCCCTCAAGTTGGACCACCTTTCTTGATTGTGTTGGCTCGATGAAGACTAGATGATTGCTCCCCCATAGTCCACTATGGGTGAGCGACTCTTCGGCACATCTTCACAAGTCCATAGACACCACAATGGATGGCAAGATTCAAACTTGATTGCTCCCCCATACTCCATTATGGGTGAGCCACTATTCGTGTTGCTCCACTTGAACCTGCACACTGCAAACTTGATGACGATCACCACTTGATGTCATCCTCCATGGGTTGTATGGGATCTTCCTCTTGACGTAAGACCATGGAAACATACCTAACCCCACAAAGAACTCTCGCGTAGACCATGGGTTAGTACACAAAGCGTAATGGACAATGCTTACCATACCATGGGAACACTTGGTCCCTCTCGGTACAACTTGTGTGCTTTGTGTGTTGATCAACTTGAATCACTCTCTGTACTTAGTCTAGATCAACCTTGAATCTTTCCAACTCTCTTAATTTGGATGATGTCTTGAAGGTAAACATGAATGATCACACAATCTTCTTCTTCAAGACATGCTTGCAATAAGCTCAACACTCACATGACTGATCTTTGGATAATTCCTTAATAGCACCGCGGTCATCACAAACTCTCCTTGAAACCAACAAATGGACTCCAAGAAAAACCTATGGACAAACCCTTCAAATATAACTCAAGGCAACCATTAGTCCATAGAGATTGTCATAAATTGCCAAAACCAAACATGGGGGCACCGCATGTTCTTTCAATCTCCCCCATTTTGGTAATTGATGACAATTAGTTTCAAGAGAGTTTATATAAGGAATTATGCATCACCATGCAATGCAAAAACCAATAGTGCATGCGAATGAGATGCAAATGCTAAGGAACAAAACCAAAGCAAGAGGAGAAACTCTCTAAACTTCTCCACAAAACTCTCTGAAACTTCTCCCCCATTGGCATCGATTGCCAAAATTGGCTAAAAGCTTAGAAGGCCAATATAAAATGTGTTCCTCCATAAATTGTGTATTTCTCAACAAGAGAGTGGAATGAAATACACATATGCAACAGTAAATACTTGGAGGAAGACAAACTATATTGAGGCCCAAAGATTGCAAAAGGAAGATATGCCACAAAGACATAATCAAAGAGAGAAACAAGCAATCAAGGAACCAAAAGATACCAATTGAAGCAAGCTATCAAAAGATACCAATTGAACCAACTAGGCCAATGATCCTACGAGCCACATGAATAAAGGATATTATGATAAGAGCAGAGCAGTGTTCTAAAGAAACTAGAGAAGCTCCCCATGATTTGTGCACACCAAGAATTTCTGTATTTGGATACAAAGTGCACAAAATAGGAACATAGCTCCCCCAAAATCAATAGAAACTCACATCCAGTGCAAGTGAGCATATAGGAAACAAAGCCTAGCGCTTGCAACAAGCACATGGTTGAGCAACATGTAAAAGAGGAAACTTAAGAATAGGCTCAACCAAAATGATGTGTGTGAGTCATGGCGAAGTACTTGAGAAGACTAAAATTAGGATGAGCATTAAGCATCAACATAGTCTTGAAAGAATGAGGCACACGGTGCAAGGCCTATCATTCCCACACACAACTAGCAAATGGGTTCACAAGCTTATTAATAAGCATATAAAGAACTTATGCTTGTGACAACCCGTGGTGAAGATAGAAGATGAAAGCCTCATCAAGACGAGGGATGCCAATTAAGATGGCAAAAGCCTCGTAAAGATAAGCATGAGGAAAATAATCTTCACCACACAAGAGTGCATCAAGATGCAACGATAGAGGACACGCACTCAAGGCAAAAGCTTTCACGGAGCCACCAAAGAAATAACATAAGAAAGACAAGGTGGACGTGAAAGAAAGGATATCAACTAGAGATGTAATTTCTCTCAAGTGTATAAGGTTCTATGTAGACGAAATCATGATGATATATATATATATCTACAAAGAAGGATGTACACCCGAAATAGTTACAAGACGAAGGAACAAGATATCCACAAGGAAGTCATAAATATACCAATAAGATATTTTCTTGAAAGCATAGCACTTGGCTAGATATGGTCTTATTGTATATAAATGAAGCCCAAACACACATCCATCAAGGGCATCACAACTAGCAATAGAGATCATCGTTGGGATGCTTTGAGAAAGGAAACAAGTATCACAAGATATGAAATGAATATCATGCCAAGATACAACATACACAAGGGTGAATGCAAGAGGGGAAAGCATGAATAGATACTTGTTACCGAGATATTATTGGAAGGATGTAGTAGATACCAATTGAAGGTAGATAGTAGTTCATTGATCATCCTAGCTTGACTCCAATATGCACATGGTGACAACACCTTCCTTGTGAGTGAGCCAAGCATCCAATGCATCTCCAAATGTTCCTAGAAGAACAACACAAACTAAACGGTACTCAAACTCATCGGGACCAAATAGTTAGAAACACCAATACATAGGACAAACTCCACATAAATATGTGCATATAGATATGAAAATGAATTTCATGAACATCTCATCCAAATTGAGACTAGGTGGAGTTTCCCCTATATATTGAGTCAAAGAAAGAAAGCATGCCAAATGAAATACATGAAGTAAACATGCATGCTCAAGACTTTCAAAACCCGAAACCAAAAGACAAAGAAATGCCAAGTGAAAAGGATACCAAATGGAGAAATCATCACTTGGAAGATATCATTAAAGATACATCAAGGAATGAGATATCCATTGATACACACTAAACTAAAGATGTCAAACTCCCAAAGAGAGGATGGTTCCAAAGAAACCAAGCTCTCAACAAAGTTTCATGATGGCACAAGGTACCAAAAGAAAACGGCTTGCCTTCCACCAACACACACTTGATAAGGATCACAAGAAGAGTGTTCTAAAGAAAATAGGATAGCTCCCCCATGAGTTGTGCACTAGAGAGAATTTGCTTTTGAATACAAAATGCACAAGGTGGTATCACCACTTTCACTATATCTAGAAAACACTAGACAAGAACAAGAAATTAACAAGATCCACAAGTGGTATCGAAGACAACGGGAGTTGACACAAACCTTGGCAAGAGAAAAGGCAAACAAAAACAAAAGACAATGTAAAGATGATCAATAAATTCTACCACACATAAGTGACTACCACTTGTCAAAAGACAAGAAGTATTTGGAAATAATTCCCGTTGGTAGATAGCAAGGATATCCAACATCATCTTCACACCAAACACAAGCAAATTGCAACTTGTAGAGCTAACATTCCACCTAGGAACAAGATAATCTACAATATCAACACTAGGTGACAAAATCTCAAATGTACACATTTTCTAGGCTAGTAATATACATAGCATATTACTCCCCCATAATGTGATACCAATAAAAACTTAACAAGAGGCAATAAGAGAAACAAACAAGAGATAATTAATGGACTATTTAGAATTTGAATTTCTCATGAGCGATATACCACCTAGCGACTAGATAATCTTGTAATATCAATACTAAGTGGTATTCCCCATGTACCCACCTTTATAGGATTGCGAAGTGCACAAAGCACATCACTCCCCCATGATGGGATATTCCATTAATCTCTCACATGAGCCAACTAAGATACAACCAAGATGCACTAAGGCTCAACGAACGACACACAAGTACATGATGTGCAAACCAACATACACAAAGGCAATTTGGAGACACATCATATACAAACACATGCAAGGAACAAAACCAAAACATGCAAGGGGGCAAGTAACTTTCAATGTAAGCAATTTTAAGTACAAGTTACCACAAGGAGGCACATTGGATATAAGATATAAACTTGACGATTCAATTGACTTGGCTTGAGACAATAAGAGTGATGAAGTCCCCTTAATTCTTCATATGTAGCCAAGTCTCCAATGCCCTCCAACAACACCTATTGATCAAGTTTGAGCTAGTTGGTCCCCAACCAAGTTGGGTCCTAAGAGGTTAGTCACAATAGGCTTGGCTACCCAAATGGTTCTTTGCTTCAAACCACTTTGAGTACCAACAAACTTGGCAAACACATTGCCAACCTTATCCTTCCCAAGAGAATAGACATCATCAATAACAATTGGGTTGGATAAGTTACCACTAGTGCATGAAGAAGCAAGGTGACCTTTCTCACGACATAGATAGCAACGTCTACTCTTCACTTTCTTCTCACTTGATTTCTCAACTTGAGAAGCATTAGCTTGAGTCTTCTTGGGAAGAGGCCTTTCTTCAACTTGAGGTTGAGCATGAGAATGCACTTGTAGCCGCTTCCCTTGTTGCTTGTCACTAATGGCCTTCTTCTTCAATGGGCAAGATCTAACATGATTCCCTTCAATTTTGCACTTGAAGCAAATAATCTTGGCTGAATTCTTGACTTGTTTTTGGCCCTTCTTCTTGTTGATCTTGGACTTCTTCTTGTTGGAGTTGAATACAAGTCCACCTTTGTCATTGGGGGATTTTTGCACACTTAAGATATTGTTGAGTGTGAATTTTCCTTCATGACACTTTTCCAAGTCTTTCTTCAAAGAAGTGACTTGGGCCTTGAGCTCTTTGATTTCCTCTACATGGTTAGTCTCAACACAAGTACTAGAGGAAGTATAAGCTTCATCATTAGACCAACAAGGCAAGGAAAGCAACTCATCGCAAGATGTACCAACATTGTGAGTAGATGAATTACAAGGACTAGCACATGGCAATATACTATTTTGACTAGAAGTAGTGCTAGTATCCACATGAGGCTCACTAGATGTTACCTTAACAATCATGGCCTCATGAGCTATCTTTAGTACACTATGTGATACTAGAAGATCATCATGAAAGCTTGAGATCTTTTCATGACTTTCTTCCAATTTCCCATAATTACTAGATAGCACCTCAAGTTGAGCCCGTAGCTCAACATTCTCCTTCAAAATGGATGCTTCACAAGAACTAGAGTTAGTAGCACAAGCATCATCATTAACAACAAGAGGAGAAGGCAACTTGGGAAGTTCTTTTAAATAAGAAGCTTCAAGTTGAGCATGAGACTCGGTGAGTTTGATGAGCTCACCCTTGATGACCCTCGAGCCATTTTCGAGGTGCTCAAAATCCTTAAGGAGTCTAGCATGAGCAACTTCAAGCTTAGCATTTTTAGTTTCAAAAACATTGGTCACCTCAAGAGCTCTATCATTAGATTCCTTCACTCTAGATAATTCTAGAGCAAAAGTCTCCTCAAGAGATTCCTTGGTGGTTTGTTCAAGTTCAAGAGCTTGAGAGAGGTCTGCAATCTCATTAGCATAATCACGCCCATGACCTTCCATTTTATCAATGGTGACCTCATGCTCCTCAAGACGAGATTCCAACTCATCAATATATTTCTTGCTCTCAATAGCAATGGACATAATTTCCATGAAGTTGGAACGAGCAATTTTATTTTTATGAAGAGCTTTAAAAACCATTTCCCCCTTAATTTTTAAGGAGGCAACATTATCATTCTCTTCATCATTATCCTCATCATCATTAGCATCAACATCATTATCAAGAGACATATTGGGGTACAAAGTAGGAGATACCTTTGATGCCTTAGCCATAAGGCAAAACGCAATAGATGATGATGTAGGATCCCTTGAGGCACCATTAAACACCACATCTTGTTCCATGGAGTGTTCGGTTTCCTCTACATTGTTAGCACAACAATTCAAGGAAATAGATGCATTTTTATCATGGCAACAAGACATAGCAAGCATATCATCATGATATTTAGTCAAGCAATTTCTACATGATATGCAAGGACTATCAACACAAGCATGTGAAACATTTGGAGTGCTCGAAGTGTTAAAGCCCAAAGAGGGAGCATTGCAATAATATAGTGATGAAGGATCATCCACAATAAGCATACTATCATCATTGCAATGACCAACACTACTCACCATATCATTACCTTGTGGAAAACCACATGTAGGTGAGGTAGAAGAAGTTGAGAAGACTATATGACCAGAGGTGGAGGGAGAACAACCATCCCCACAAATCTTGGACACACCATATTTATCTTGAAGCTTTGTCCATAACTCATGAGCATCCCGGAACGGCATGAGTACAAATATAACTACATTGCTCAAAGCATCGAAAAGCACATTAGAAGCTTGAGCATTGAGATAAGAGTTTTTCTCGTGCTCTAAAGATAAGCTTTGGGGATCCTTTGGAGGAGAAAAACCCATATCTACAATTCGCTCTAAATTTGGGTCCATGACCCTAAAGAGATTAAGCATGCGAATTACCCAAACATCAAAATTTGTGCCATCGAAACTAAGAGTGTCTGAGAATCCTAATCCTCTAGTCGACATCTTTACTCTCTAGGAGGTTAAGCCCAACAAAGAGAGACGAGGCTCTGATACCAATTGAAAGATCGTGGATGTCGCCTAGAGGGAGGGGGTGAATAGGCGTTTTAAAATAATTACGGTAGAGGCTTGAACAAATGCGGAATAAACCTAGCGGTTAATTTGTCAAGCACAAAACCTACAACAACTAGGCTCACCTATGTGCACCAACAACTTATGCTAAGCAAGATAAGCAACTATGTGATAGCAAGATATATGACAAAGAACAATATGGCTATCACAAAGTAAAGTGCATAAGTAAAGGGCTCGGGTAAGAGATAACCGAGGCACGCGGAGACGATGATGTATCCCGAAGTTCACACCCTTGTGGATGCTAATATCCGTTTGGAGCGGTGTGGAGGCACAATGCTCCCCAAGAAGCCACTAGGGCCTGAAGGAAATATGCCCTAGAGGCAATCATAAAGTTATTATTTATTTCCTTATATTATGATAAATGTTTATTATTCATGCTAGAATTGTATTAACCGGAAACATGATACATGTGTGAATACATAGACAAACATATAGTCACTAGTATGCCTCTACTTGACTAGCTCATTAATCAAAGATGGTTATGTTTCCTAACCATAGACATGTGTTGTCATTTGATTAATGGGATCGCATCATTAGGAGAATGATGTGATTGACATGACCCATTCCGTTAGCCTAGCACTTGATCATTTAGTATGTTGTTGTTGCTTTCTTCATGACTTATACATGTTCCTGTAACTATGAGATTATGCAACTCCCGTTTACCGGAGGAACACTTTGGGTGCTACCAAACGTCACAACGTAACTGGGTGATTATAAAGGATTACTACAGGTGTCTCCGAAGGTACATGTTGGGTTGGCCTATTTCGAGATTAGGTTTTGTCACTCTGATTGTCGGAGAGGTATCTCTGGGCCCTCTCGGTAATGCACATCACTATAAGCCTTGCAAGCAATGTAGCTAATGAGTTAGTTACGGAATGATGCATTACGTAATGAGTAAAGAGACTTGCCGGTAACGAGATTGAACTAGGTATTGGATACCGACGATCGAATCTCGGACAAGTAACATACCGATGACAAAGGGAACAAAGTATGTTGTTATGCGGTTTGACCAATAAAGATCTTCGTAGAATATGTAGGAGACAATATGGGCATCCAGGTTCCGCTATTGGTTATTGACCAAGAATAGTTCTAGGTCATGTCTACATAGTTCTCGAACCCGTAGGGTCCGCACGCTTAAGGTTTCGATGACAGTTATATTATGAGTTTATGAGTTTTGATGTACCGAAGGAGTTCAGAGTCCCGGATGAGATCGGGGACATGACAAGGAGTCTCGAAATGGTCGAGACGTAAAGATCGATATATTGGATGACTATATTCGGAGTTCGGAAAGGTTCCGAGTGATTCGGGTATTTTTCGGAGTACCGGAGAGTATATGGGGCTTATTGGGCCATACGGGAATTGAGGAGAGAGGCCGAAAGGAAGGAGGCGCGCAGCCCCCCTCTGGTCCGAATTGGACAAGGGGTGCAGCCCCTCTTTCCTTCCTCCTCTCCCCCTCTTTCCCCCTTCTCCTACTCCAACAAGGAAGGAGGGAGTCCTACTCCCGGTGGGAGTAGGACTCCCCTTGGCGCGCCTCTCCCTGGCCGGCCGCCTCCTCCCCTTGCTCCTTTATATACAGGGGCAGGGGGGCACCCCATGGAACACAAGTTGATCTACGGATCGTTCCTTAGCCGTGTGCGGTGCCCCCTCCACCATATTCCACCTCGGTCATATCGTCGTGGAGTTTAGGCGAAGCCCTGCGCCGGTAGAGCATCATCATCGTCACCACGCCGTCGTGCTGACGGAACTCATCCCCGAATCTTTGCTGAATCGGAGCCCGGGGATCGTCATCGAGCTGAACGTGTGCTGAACTCGGAGGTGCCGTACGTTCGGTACTTGGATCGGTCGAATTGTGAAGACGTACGACTACATCAACCGCGTTGTCATAACACTTCCGCTTACGGTCTACGAGGGTACGTGGACAAAACTCTCCCCTCTCGTTGCTATGCCATCACCATGATCTTGTGTGTACGTAGGAATTTTTTTGAAATTACTACGTTCCCCAACAGTGGCATCCGAGCCTAGGTTTTATGCGTTGATGTTATATGCACGAGTAGAACACAAGTGAGTTGTGGGCGATACAAGTCATACTGCTTACCAGCATGTCATACTTTGGTTCGGCGGTATTGTGAGATGAAGCGGCCCGGACCGACATTACGCGTACGCTTACGCGAGACTGGTTTCACCGTTACGAGCACTTGTGCTTAAAGGTGGCTGGCGGGTGTCTGTCTCTCTCACTTTAGCTGAATCGAGTGTGGCTACGCCCGGTCCTTGCGAAGGTTAAAACAGCACCAACTTGACGTACTATCGTTGTGGTTTTTGATGCGTAGGTAAGAACGGTTCTTGCTAAGCCCGTAGCAGCCACGTAAAAATTTGCAACAACAAAGTAGAGGACGTCTAACTTGTTTTTGCAGGGCATGTTGTGATGTGATATGGTCAAGACGTGATGCTATATTTTATTGTATGAGATGATCATGTTTTGTAACCGAAGTTATCGGCAACTGGCAGGAGCCATATGGTTGTCGCTTTATTGTATGAAATGCAAACGCCCTGTAATTGCTTTACTTTATCACTAAGCGGTAGCGATAGTCGTAGAAGCAATAGACGGTGTAATGACAACGATGCTACGATGGAGATCAAGGTATCGCGCCGGTGACGATGATGATCACGACGGTGCTTCGGAGATGGAGATCACAAGCACAAGATGATGATGGCCATATCATATCACTTATATTGATTGCATGTGATGTTTATCCTTTATGCATCTTATCTTGCTTTGATTGACGGTAGCATTTTAAGATGATCTCTCACTTAATAATCAAGAAGTGTTCTCCCTGAGTATGCACCATTGCGAAAGTTCTTCGTGCTGAGACACCACGTGATGATCGGGTGTGATAGGCTCTACGTTCAAATACAACGGGTGCAAAACAGTTGCACACGCGGAATACTCAGGTCATACTTGACGAGCCTAGCATATACAGATATGGCCTCGGAACACGGAGACCGAAAGGTCGAGCGCGAATCATATAGTAGATATGATCAACATAGTGATGTTCATCATTGAAACTACTCCATCTCACGTGATGATTGGACATGGTGTAGTTGATATGGATCACGTAATCACTTAGAGGATTAGAGGGATGTCTGTCTAAGTGGGAGTTCTTAAGTAATATGATTAGTTGAACTTAAATTTATCATGAACTTAGTCCTGGTAGTATTTTGCAAATTATGTTATAGATCAATAGCTCGCGTTGTTGCTTTCATATGTTTATTTTGATATGTTCCTAGAGAAAAGTGTGTTGAAAGATATTAGTAGCAATGATGCGGATTGGATCCGTGATCTAAGGTTTATCCTCATTGCTGCAAAGAAGAATTATGTCCTTAATGCACCGCTAGGTGACGGACCTATTGCAGGAGCAGATGCAGACGTTATGAACGTTTGGCTAGCTCAATATGATGACTACTTGATAGTTTAGTGCACCATGCTTAACGGCTTAGAATCGGGACTTCAAAGACGTTTTGAACGTCATGGATCATGTGAGATGTTCCAGGAGTTGAAGTTAATATTTCAAGCAAATACCTGAGTTGAGAGATATGAAGTCTCCAACAAGTTCTATAGCTAAAAGATGGAAGAGAATCGCTCAACTAGTGAGCATGTGCTCAGATTGTCTGGTTACTACAATCGCTTGAATCAAGTGGGAGTTAATCTTCCAGATAAGATAGTGATTGACAGAATTCTCTAGTCACCACCACCAAGTTAGTAGAACTTCGTGATGAACTATAATGCAAGGGATGACGAAAAACGATTCCCGAGCTCTTCGTGATGCTGAAATCGATGAAGGTAGAAATCAAGAAAGAGCATCAAGTGTTGATGATTGACAAGACAACTAGTTTCAAGAAAAGGGCAAAGGGAAAGAAAGGGAACTTCAAGCAGAATGGCAAGCAAGTTGTCACTCCCGCGAAGAAGCCTAAGGCTGGACCAAAACCTGAAACTGAGTGATTATACTGCAAAGGAAATGGTCACTAGAAGCGGAATGCCTTGAATATTTGGTGGATAAGAAGGATGGCAAAGTGAACAAGGGTATATTTGATATACATGTTATTGATGTGTACTTTACTAGTGTTTATAGCAACCCCTTGGTATTTGATACCGGTTCAGTTGCTAAGAGTAGTAACTCAAAACAGGAGTTGCAGAATAAACAGAAACTAGTTGAGGGTGAGGTGACGATGTGTGTTGGAAGTAGTTCCAAGATTGATATGATCATCATCGCACACTCCCTATACTTTCGGGATTAGTGTTGAACCTAAATAAGTGTTATTTGGTGTTTGTGTTGAGCATGAATGTGATTTGATCATGTTTATAGCAATACGGTTATTCATTTAAAGTCAGAGAATAATTGTTGTTCTGTTTACATGAATAAAACCTTCAATGGTCATGCACCCAATGAAAATAGTTTGTTGGATCTCGATCGTGGTGATACACATATTCATAATGTTGAAGCCAAAAGATGCAAAGTTAATAATGATAGTGCAACTTATTTGTGGCACTACCGTTTGGGTCATATCGGTGTAAAGCGCATGAAGAAACTCCATAAAGATGGATTTTCGGAATCACTTGGTTATGAATCATTTGATGCTTGCGAACCGTGCCTATTGGGCAAGATGACTAAAACTCCGTTCTCCGGAACAATGGAACGAGCTATTGACTTATTGGAAATAATACATACCGATGTATTCGATCCAATGAGTGTTGATGCTCGTGGCAAGTATCGTTATTTTCTGACCTTCACAGATGATTTGAGCAGATATGGGTATATCTACTCGATGAAACATAAGTCTGAAATAGTTGAAAGGTTCAAAGAATTTCAGAGTGAAGTGAAAAATCATCATAACAAGAAAATAAAGTTTCTGCGATCTAATCGCGGAGACGAATATTTGAGTTACGAGTTTGGTCTTCAATTAAAACAATGTGGAATAGTTTCACAGCTCACGCCACCTGGAACACCACAACGTTATGGTGTGTCCGAACGTCGTAACCACACTTTATTGGATATGGTGCGATCTATGATGTCTCTTACTGATTTACCATTATCGTTTTGGGGTTATGCATTAGAGACAGCTGCATTCACGTTAAAAGGGCACCATCTAAATCCTTTGAGATGACATCGTATGAACTATGGTTTAGAAGTAAACCTAAGATGTCGTTTCTTAAAGTTTGGAGTTGTGATGCTTATATGAAAAAGGTTTTCAACCTGATAAGCTCGAACCCAAATCGGAGAAGTGCGTCTTCATAGAATACCCAAAGGAAACTGTTGGGTACTCCTTCTATCACAAATCCAAAGGCAAAACATTCGTTGCTAAGAATGGATCCTTTCTAGAGAAGGAGTTTATCTCAAAAGAAGTGAGTGGGAGGAAAGTAGAACTTGATGAGGTAACTGTACCTGCTCCCTCATTTGAAAGTGGTTCATCACAGAAATCTGTTCCTGTGACTACTACACCAATTAGTGAGGAAGTTAATGATGATGATCATGAAACTTCAGATTAAGTTACTACAGAACCTCGTAGGTCTTACAGAGTAAGATCCGCACCGGAGTGGTATGGTAATCCTGTTCTGGAAGTTATGTTACTAGACCATGACGAACCTACGAACTATGAAGAAGCGATGGTGAGCCCAGATTCCGCAAAATGGCTTGAGGCCATGAGATCTGAGATAAGATCCATGTATGAAAACAAAGTATGGACTTTGATTGACTTGCCCAATGATCGGCGAGACATTGAGATTAAATGGATCTTCAAGAGGAAGACGGATGCTGATAGTGTTACTATCTACAAAGCTAGAATTGTCGCAAAAGGTTTTCGACAAGTTCAAGGTGTTGACTACGATGAGAGTTTTTCACTCGTATCTATGCTTAAGTCTGTCTGAATCATGTTAGCAATTGCCGCATTTTATGAAATCTGGCAAATGGATAAACAAAACTGCATTCCTTAATGGTTTTCTTAAAGAAGAGTTGTATATGATGCAACCAAAAGGTTTTGTCAATACTAAAGGTGCTAACAAATTGTGCAAGCTCCAGCGATCCATCTATGGACTGGTGCAAGCATCTCGGAGTTGGAATATATGCTTTGATGAGTTGATCAAAGCATATGGTTTTATACAGACTTTTTAAGAAGCCTGTATTTACAATAAAGTGAGTGGGAGCTCTGTAGCATTTCTAATATTATATGTGGATGACATATTGTTAATTGGAAATGATATGAAAATTCTGGATAGCATGAAAGGATACTTGAATAAGAGTTTTTCAAAGCAAGACCTCGGTGAAGCTGCTTACACATTGAGCATCAAGATCTATATAGATAGATCAAGACGCTTGATAAGATTTTTCAATGAGTACATACCTTGATAAAATTTTAAAATAGTTCAAAAATGGAACAGTCAAAGAAGGAGTTCTTGCCTGTGTTACAAGGTGTGAAGTTGAGTAAGACTCAAGACCCGACCATTGCAGAAAATAGAAAGAGAATGAAAACTCATTCCCTATGCATCAGTCATAGGTTCTATAAAGTATGCTATGCTGTGAACCAGACCTATCGTATACCTTGCTCTGTGTTTGGCAAAGGAATACAATTTTGATCTAATAAGTAGATCACTGGACATGGGTCAAGAATATCCTTAGTGAGGACTAAGGAGATGTTTCTCAATTATGGAGGTGATAAAAGAGCCCGTCGTTAAAGTTACAACGATGCAAGCTTTTACACCAATCCAGATGACTCTAAGTCTCAATCTGGATACATATTGAAAGTGGGAGCAATTAGCTAGAGTAGCTCCGTGCAGAGCATTGTGGACATAGAATATTTGTGAAATACATACGGCTCTGAATATGACAGACCTGTTGACTAAGCTTCTCTCACGAGCAAAATATGATCATACCTTAGTACTCTTTTGGGTGTTAATCACATAGCGATGTGAACTAGATTATTGACTCTAGTAAACCCTTTCGGTGTTGATCACATGATGATGTGAACTATGGGTATTAATCACATGCAGATGTGAATATTGGTGTTAAATCACATAGCGATGTGAACTAGATTATTGACTCTAGTGCAAGTGGGACACTGAAGGAAATATGCCCTAGAGGCAATAATAAAGTTATTATTTATTTCCTTATATCATGATAAATGTTTATTATCCATGCTAGAATTGTATTAACCGGAAACATGATACATGTGTGAATACATAGACAAACATATAGTCACTAGTATGCCTCTACTTGACTAGCTCATTAATCAAAGATGGTTATGTTTCCTAACCATAGACATGTGTTGTCATTTGATTAATGGGATCGTATCATTAGGAGAATGATGTGATTGACATGACCCATTCCGTTAGCCTAGCACTTGATCGTTTAGTATGTTGCTGTTGCTTTCTTCATGACTTATACATGTTCCTGTAACTATGAGATTATGCAACTCTCGTTTACCGGAGGAACACTTTGGGTGCTACCAAACGTCACAACGTAACTGGGTGATTATAAAGGAGTACTACAGGTGTCTCCGAAGGTACATGTTGGGTTGTCCTATTTCGAGATTAGGTTTTGTCACTCCGATTGTCGGAGAGGTATCTCTGGGCCCTCTCGGTAATGCACATCACTATAAGCCTTGCAAGCAATGTAGCTAATGAGTTAGTTACGGAATGATGCATTACGTAACGAGTAAAGAGACTTGTCGGTAACGAGATTGAACTAGGTATTGGATACCGACGATCGAATCTCGGACAAGTAACATACCGATGACAAAGGGAACAAAGTATGTTGTTATGCGGTTTGACCGATAAAGATCTTTGTAGAATATGTAGGAGCCAATATGGGCATCCAGGTTCCGCTATTGGTTATTGACCAAGAATAGTTCTAGGTCATGTCTACATAGTTCTCGAACCCGTACGGTCCGCACGCTTAAGGTTTCGATGACAGTTATATTATGAGTTTATGAGTTTTGATGTACCGAAGGAGTTCGGAGTCCCGGATGAGATCGGGGACATGACGAGGAGTCTCGAAATGGTCAAGACGTAAAGATCGATATATTGGACAACTATATTCGGAGTTCGGAAAGGTTTCGAGTGATTCGGGTATTTTTCGGAGTACCGGAGAGTTACGGGAATTCGCCGGGGAGTATATGGGCCTTATTGGGCCATACGGGAATTGAGGAGAGAGGTCGAAAGGAAGGAGGCGCGCAGCCCCCCTCTGGTCCGAATTGGACAAGGGGTGCAGCCCCTCTTTCCTTCCTCCTCTCCCCCTCTTCCCCCCTTCTACTCCAACAAGGAAGGAGGGAGTCCTACTCCCGGTGGGAGTAGGACTCCCCTTGGCGCGCCTCTCCCTGGCCGGCCGCCTCCTCCCCTTGCTCCTTTATATACGGGGGCAGGGGGGCACCCCATGGAATACAAGTTGATCTACGGATCGTTCCTTAGCCGTGTGCGGTGCCCCCTCCACCATATTCCACCTCGGTCATATCGTCGCGGAGTTTAGGCGAAGCCCTGCGCCAGTAGAGCATCATCATCGTCACCACGCCGTCGTGCTGACGGAACTCATCCCCGAAGCTTTGCTGGATCGGAGCCCGGGGATCGTCATCGAGCTGAACGTGTGCTGAACTCGGAGGTGCCATACGTTCGATACTTGGATCGGTCGGATCGTGAAGACGTACGACTACATCAACCGCGTTGTCATAACGCTTCCGCTTACGGTCTACGAGGGTACGTGGACAACACTCTCCCCTCTCGTTGCTATGCCATCACCATGATCTTGCGTGTACGTAGGAATTTTTTTGAAATTACTACGTTCCCCAACAGGGCCACCGTAATCTCCTCAGGCCCTCGCACAATGCAAGATGCCGTGATTCCACTAAGGGACCCTTGAGGGCGGTCACCGAACCCGTACAAATGGCGACTGAGGGAGTCCTGGATTAGGGGGTGTCCGGATAGCCGGACTACCATCATCAGCCGAACTATCATCATCGACCGGACACCAAGACTATGAAGATACAAGATTGAAGACTTCGTCCCGTGTCCAGATGGGACTTTCCTTAGCGTGGAAGGCAAGCTTGGCGATACGGATACATAGATCTCCTACCATTATAACCGACTCTATGTAACCCTAGCCCTCTCCGGTGTCTATATAAACCGGATGGCTCTAGTCCGTAGGACGACAACAACAACCATTACAATCATACCATAGGCTAGCTTCTAGGGTTTAGCCTCCTTGATCTCGTGGTAGATCCACTCTTGTAAACATCCACAATATCAATATCAATCAAGCAGGACGTAGGGTTTTACCTCCATCAAGAGGGCCCGAACCTGGGTAAAACATCGTGTCCCTTGTCTCATGTTACCATCCGCCTAGACGCATAGTTCGGGACCCCCTACCCGAGATCCGCCGGTTTTGACACCGACATTGGTGCTTTCATTGAGAGTTCCTCTGTGTCGTCACCGATAGGCTTGATGGCCTCTTCAATCGGCAACGACGCAGTCCTGGGTGAGACTTTTCTCCCCGGACAGATCTTCGTATTCGGCGGCTTCGCACTGCGGGCCAACTCACTTGGCCATCTGGAGCAGATCGAAAGCTACGCCCCTGGCCGTCAGGTCAGGTTTGGAAGCCTAAACTTCACGGCCGATATCCGCGGGGACTTGATCTTCGATGGATCTAAGCCACAGCCGAGCGTGCCGCGCTGTCACGATGGGCACGACCTAACTCTGCCGTCGGACAGCACCTTGGAGGTCGCACACGAATCTGCTCCGACCCATAGTCCGGAGCCGATTGCTCAGATCGAGGATGGATGGATGGACACCGCCTCGGGAGCTGCAACTTCTACGGCGATGGAGCCGAACACTTACCTTGTCCCGCATAAAGCTCATGACTCCGAGGTGCCGGACTCTCTGCCGGACTCCGAAACCTCCCGCGCCCCTGCCAGTCGAATCCGATTGGGTGCCGATCATGAAATTCACCGCTGCGGACATCTTTCAGCACTCACCCTTCGGTGATATCTTAAATTCGCTGAAGCATCTCTCGCTATCCGGAGAGCCCTGGCCGAACTACGGCCAGGATGGTTGGGACGCGGACGACGAAGAAATTCAGAGCCCACCCACCACCCACTTTGTAGCCACCGTCGACGATCTAACCGACGTACTTGACTACGACTCCGAAGACATCGACGGTATGGACGACGATGCCGGAGACTATCAAGAACCAGTGCCTACAGGACACTGGAAGACCACCTCGTCATACGACATATACATGGTGGACACCCCAAAAGATGGGGACGGCGAAGAAGTAATGGAGGCCGATTCCTTAAAGAAACAGCCCAAGCGCCAACGTCAGCGGCGCCGCTCTAAATCCCGCCACAGCAAGAATGGAGATTCCGGCACAGGGGATAATAACACCCCAGAAAGTGCCGAAGACAACCCCCTCCAGCACGATCCAGTGCAGGAGGAGGCAGAAGCAAGCCCTCACGAGAGGGCGGCAGACGAAGAGGTCGAGGATGATAATTACTTACCTCCCTCCGAAGACGAGGCAAGCCTCGACGACGACGACGAATTCGTCGTGCCTGAGGATCCCGTCGAACAAGAGCGTTTCAGACGCAGGCTAATGGCCACGGCAAACAGCCTAAAGAAAAAGCAGGAACAGCTCCAAGCTGATCAAGACCTACTGGCTGACAGATGGACCGAGGTCCTCGCGGCCGAAGAGTATGAACTCGAACGCCCCTCCAAAAGTTACCCAAAATGCAAGTTGCTCCCCCGACTAGAGGAGGAAGCGTACAAACCTGCATCACCAGCGCACAATACGGCAGACCGACCACCTCGTGGCCGTGACAGAGAGGCGTGCAAGCCCTCCACCAAAACCGTACCCCGGCATCGCTCAAAAAGCATGAAGCCACGGGGGAACGCGCCGGACTTGCGGGATTATTTGGAGGACAAGGCAAGACAATCCAGATCTATCTATGGATCACGTGGGCGCCCCAAGACCCATGACGAATACCGTCGCGCCAGATACAACTACTCCGGCCGGGCCGAACACAGCAGACAACGCCCTCTCGAGCTATGTCGCGATATTGCTCAATACAGAGGCGCCGCGCACCCACTATGCTTCACTGACGAAGTAATGGATCATCAAATCCCTGAAGGGTTTAAACTCGTTAATATCAAATCCTACGATGGCACAACAGACCCCGCGGTTTGGATTGAGGATTATCTCCTCCATATACATATGGCCCACGGCGACGATCTTCACGCCATCAAATATCTCCCGCTCAAGCTTAAAGGACCAGCTCGGCATTGGCTTAACAGCCTGCCCGCAGAGTCAATTGGATGCTGGGAAGACCTGGAAGCTGCATTCCTCGACAACTTCTAGGGCACGTATGTGCGACCACCGGACGCAGATGACCTAAGCCACATAATCCAGCAGCCAGACGAATTGGCCAGGCAATTCTGGACACGATTCTTAACAAAGAAAAATCAAATCGTCGACTGTCCGGATGCAGAGGCCCTCGCTGCCTTCAAACATAACATCCGCGACGAATGGCTGGCCCGGCACCTAGGACAGGAAAAGCCAAAATCCATGGCAGCCCTCACATCACTCATGACCCGCTTCTGCGCGGGAGAGGATAGCTGGGTAGCTCGCAGCAACAACCTCAGCAAAAACGCTGGCAGTCTGGATACCAAGGACCGCAATGGCAGGTCGCATCAAAACAAAAACAAACGCCGCATTAACGGCGACAGCAATAAGGATACGGCAGTCAACGCCGGATTCCGAGGCTCCAAGCCCGGTCAACGGAAGAAGCCATTCAAAAGAACCACTCCGGGCCCGTCAAATTTGGACCGAATACTCGACCGCTCCTGTCAAATACATGGAACCCCCGAAAAGCCAGCTAACCACACCAACAGAGATTGTTGGGTATTCAAGCAGGCAGGCAAATTAATCGCCGAAAACAGTGACAAGGGGCTACACAGCGATGACGAGGAAGAGACCCGGCTGCCGAACAACAAAGGACAAAAGGGATTCCGCCCTCAAGTTCGGACGGTAAACATGATATACGCAACGCATATTCCCAAGAGGGAGCGGAAGCATGCACTAAGGGACGTATACGCGATGGAGCCAGTCGCCCCAAAATTAAACCCATGGTCCTCTTTCCCGATCACTTTCGATCGAAGAGACCATCCGACCAGTATCCGCCATGGCAGATTCGCCGCATTGGTTTTAGACCCAATCGTCGATGGATTTCACCTCACAAGAGTCCTGATGGACGGCGGCAGTAGCCTGAACCTGCTTTATCAGGATACAGTGCGCAAGATGGGCATAGACCCTTCAAGGATTAAACCTACAAAGACAACCTTCAAAGGCGTCATACCAGATGTCGAGGCCAGTTGTACAGGCTCAGTTACACTGGAAGTGGTCTTCGGATCCCCGGATAATTTCCGAAGCGAGGAGTTAATCTTCGACATAGTCCCATTCCGCAGTGGCTATCACGCTCTGCTCGGACGAACCGCGTTCGCAAAATTCAATGTGGTGCCGCATTATGCATACCTTAAGCTCAAGATGACAGGCCCTCGTGGAGTCATCACGATCAATGGAAACATGGAACGCTCCCTCCGAACGGAGGAACATACAGCGGCTCTTGCGGTAGAAGTACAGAGCAGCCTTTTAAGGCAATTTTCGAGTCCGGCCGTTAAACGACCGGACACGGCCAAACGTGCCCGGAGCAACATCAACCAAGACCACCTGGCACGTTCCGAGCACGTGTAGCAATGCGGCCTCAACCCCAGCCCTCGCACAATTGTAAGAAAACTCTCCGCGTACATAATTACGCCCTGGAGATACCATGGGCATACGGGGAGAGGCACAACCACAACAGACCTAGAGTGCGGTTCGACCACACCAGGGGCTCCCAAGTGTGTCGCTCTTTTTATCTTTTATTTCTCTCTTTTTTATACAGAACTCTGTCCAGCGGCGAACCTGCCGAACTCATGATGCAACAGCTAGGGAGGGACAAAGGCTGCGACGAACACTCAGGTGGTCTCCATTACGAGCATTAAATTTGTTAAATACACCATTCCGCGGCCTACCCCTGGAGGGAGACGCCTTTAATTCGTCCAATCCCTTGCTTTCCGCACTATTTGTATCATTCCGCACTCATAGCATATCTTCTCGAATAAAATGCAGCACGTTTTTCCCATAATTGCATTACCTTATATATATATATATATATATATATATATATATGTTCATTTATGACATGTTGCATCCGTACATTTTGGTACGGCCAAATACACCAGGGGCTTATGTTCCCCGCATTATGGTGTGATAAAGTCCGAACACTTTCACAAGTGCGGCACCCCGAACTTATAGCATTATATGAATCGGCTCCGAATCATGTCTTGGGTCAATAGTTGGGTTTGCCCGGCTCCCATGTTTGGCACCTTACATTCCGTTCTATCGGCTAAGGTAGCACTGGGAGAACCACTGCGATTGCGCCCCGGTTGAGCCGGGTTAACGCCTCAGTGGAGAAAGCTAAAACTGACTGTCATGATAAGGCGAGAGACTGGTCGCTGTTCGAGAGGTCTTTTCGGGTCCTTAAAGACCTACGCCGCTTCGAGCAAAGTACCGGATAATGTCCGACGAAGGCGTGGACAGCGCCCCGAATTCGGTCTTCCGAATACTAGGGGCTTCGCCGAAATTTAAAATTATAGAATTCTATGGCTAAGTGAGAGTGTTCAAGCACTATAAGTCCGGTTGCCTTGTTCGTTGTGTTGAGCGCCTCCCTAGATGGACCCAAAAATGGGAACAAGAGTGCTCAAGTTTATCCCGAACACCCCAGCACTCGTGGCATGGGGGCTGAAGCCGATGACTTGCCATCTCTCAGATTTAATAAACGGCTGCACAGAAGGTAGTATTTTAAATTAACAAGCGTTGCTTAGCGCATATGAACAAAGTTTTCAGCACACATGATAACACATTGCGAATTTACTCAATAATTACATCCCTGGGGCACTCATCCACAATCTTGCGGGCACCCTTCAGGACAGTCTTATAGTACATCTCGGGCGTACGATATTCCTTGCCCGCTGGTGGCGCGTCAGTGATTAGCTTCTCCGCATCCAGCTTGCCCCAATGCACCTTTGTGCGGGCAAGGGCCCGACGAGCACCTTCAATACAGGCGGAGCGCTTGATAACCTCCACCCAGGGGCACGCATCCACCAACCGTCGCACGAGGCCGAAGTAGCTCCCAGGCATGGCCTCTCCAGGCCACAGCCGGACTATGAGGCCCTTCATGGCCTGCTCGGCCACCTTGTGGAGCTCGACCAGCTGCTTCAGCTGGTCGCTAGGGGGCACCGGATGGCCGGCCTCAGCATACTGAGACCAGAAGACCTTCTCCATTGACCTCCCCTCCTCGGCTCGGTAGAATGCGGCGGCATCAGACACGCTACGAGGCAGATCTGCAAACGCCCCTGGAGAGCTTCGAATTCGGGTAAGTAACACATAATTTACATTCACATGCTTGCTTTGCATGAAAAATGCCTTACCCGCCGCTATCTTCCTCACCAACTCAATCTCCTGAAGGGACTTATGGGCATCGGCCTTGGCAGTTTTGGCACTTTCGAGAGCCGAGGCAAGCTCGGACTCTCGAGTCTTTGAGTCACGCTCCAAACTCTCATGTTTTTCCATGAGAGCCTGGAGCTCTTGCCGAACCACCGCCACCCGCGCCTCCTGCTTTTCTCGCTCTGCCCATTCCGCGGCCGCATTGCGTTCGGCCGCGGACACGGCCTCCTTCAGGGTCGCCACCTCGTTCGTGGCCCCTGCAGTACCCATGTTATCCTTGTTATTTTTTGTTGCAACCTAAATCCTTTTCTCTAAGGTACAAGTTCAAAGTGGTGTTACTGACCTTCTTTGTCCTGGAGCTGCTTCTTGGCGCGGCCGAGCTCTTGCTCGGACCGCTCGAGCTCCTGCTTCAAAGCACCGACCTCCGCAGTCAGTGCGGCAGAGGTCAGCAGCGCAGCCTGCAACCCATATTGACATAATTTTTTAGCAACCCTGCGTATATCTTCTTTTTTTCAGATCCTTAGTCCGGCTTTTCTTTCCGAACACCGAACCGAGCATCAGGGGCTACTGCCTATGCGGTATTACATTGCATATTTTTATCTTCTTACCTCAAAGCCTGATAGAAGGCTACTGCAGGCTTCGGTCAGCCCGCTCTTGGCAAGATGTACCTTCTGAATCACCGCACTCATAATAGTGCGGTGTTCTTCCTCGATGAAAGCGCTCTCCAGCGCCTCCAACAAATTGTCCGGCGCCTCCGGTTGGACGTAATCTGCCGGCGTCACGGTCTTGCCCTTCGTGCGAAGGGGCCGTCGGCCGGACTCCGGAACCACTGCGGGTTCTGATGTGGAGTCCGGCGCAAAGTACGGGAGGCCGCCTTGTGGCGCCTCCAGAGCCTCCCCCTGATGGGTCCCTTCTTGGGATCCCACCTCAGCGTCCTCGGTGTCGTGAGGGGTGGAGGCGGTCGGGATGGAGTCTACATCCGACGGAGCCAACGACCCGCTCGATGAAGCGGGGAGATCATCATTGGCCGGACTACAGGCAGCATGCGGCATCAGAATGACACTATGTGACGCAGAAAAAGAAATTATAAATCATTTAGGAATCCGGATACTTACGATCTCGCTGGAGGCCTGGCCCTTGAAGGCCATTCTTCCTCGCCAACGTTGATGTTGGCGGAGCTGTCCGGGGGAATAGTCCTTCCCCTCTTGGACCCTTCGGCCTCCCCTGTTGGGGAAGCCTTCCTCTTCCTCTCTCCCTCCTCTGGGAGAGAGTCCTCTTTCTCCTCCTCATTTTCGGGGGAGGAGTCCGCCCCGGAGTCGTCGGAAACCTGAAAACAGGAACTCTTTCGAGCACTCGTGGCCTCCTTCTTGGCCTTCTTCTCCGGCACCACGTGCGGTGCCGGAACCAGCAGCCTCGCTAGATGGGCGTCTACTGGGTTTTCTGGCATAGGAGCCGGGCAGATAATCTGCTCCGCCTTCCTCATCCAGTCCTGTCAAAGGAAAAGGGGAAATTAAAACCCGCATAGAGTCAAACTATGAAAAGCAAGTGTCCCGTAAGGGGGTAGAATCACTTGCCTCTTCGGCTTGGCGCTGCGAGCGAAATCCGCGATCTTCAGTCGCGGATGTGGGGGCTTCGGCGCCCTTAAACAGCACCCTCCAGGCGCCTTCGTACATCGTGTCGAAGAGCCTGCTCAGCGCCTGGTGCTGTTCCGGATTGAACTCCCACAAATTGAATGCCCGCTCTTGGCATAGGAGAATCCGGCGGACGAGCATGACTTGGACCACGTTAACCAGCCTGAGCTTCTTCACCAGCTTCTGGATACAGGCTTGGAGTCCCGTCAGCTCCTCCGAACTACCCCACAGCAAGCCCTTCTCTTTCCAGGAGGTGAGCTGCGTGGGGATACCAGATATGAACTCGGGGGCCGCCGCCCATGTAGGGTCGCGCGGCTCGGTGATATAGAACCACCCCGATTCCCACCCCTTGACGGATTACACGAAGGCCCCTTTGAACCAAAGGACGTTGGGCATCTTGCCCAACATGGCGCCTCCGCACTCCGCTTGAGTGCCCTTCACTACCTTCGGCTTGACATTGAAGGTCTTGAGCCACAAGCCGAAGTGGGGCTGGATGCAGAGGAAGGCCTCGCACACAACGATAAACGCCGAGATGTTGAGGATGAAGTTCGGCGCCAGATCATGAAAATCCAGGCCGTAGTAGAACATGAGCCCCCGGACAAAGGGGTGAAGTGGAAAGCCCAATCCACGGAGGAAGTGGGGAAGAAAAACGACCCTCTCATGGGGCCTGGGGTGGGGATGAGCTGCCCCTCGTCGGGCAGCTGGTGCGCGATGTCGCCGGACAGGTAGCCGGCGCTGCGCAGTCTTTCGATGTGCTCCTCCATAACGGAGGAGGTCATCCACTTGCCTCCCGCTCCGGACATAACTGGGGAAGGTTGAGACGAGATGTGCGGGCTTGGGCATTGGAGCTCGAGTGCGCGGAGATGGATAAGCAAAGGAGGAAGAAGGCGTAGGTGAAAAGGTGAATCCTTATCCCTTATATGGGCGGGCGAAGTCTACGTGTCCCCCACCGGCCTGGTAAAACTCGCTTATCCCCCAAGCGTCACCATCAATGGCGCGGTTGGGTTACCCACGTCCGTATTGATGAGAATCCCGGATTAAGGGGGAACACGATCTCTGCTTCGACAAGACGTGCCAAGGAAACCGCTTCGCTAAATGCGCTGAGGTGGTAGAGTAAAAAACGATTCAAGTAATGGCTTGGTAGTGGCGTGACGTCATGCCGCAAAAAACGTCAGCAGATTGAACTTGGGTATATATTATTCTCTCTACGGTGGAATGTGGAATTTATTTTGCAGAGCCGGACACTATCCTGGTGTTCACAATCTTCTATCATTTGGAGGAGGAACCCGCCTTGCAATGCCAAGCAATATACGCGCCGGACTTATCGTCATTGAAGCCTGGTTCAGGGGCTACTGAGGGAGTCCTGGATTAGGGGGTGTCCGGATAGCCGGACTACCATCATCAGCCGAACTATCATCATCGACCGGACTCCAAGACTATGAAGATACAAGATTGAAGACTTTGTCGCGTGTCCGGATGGGACTTTCCTTGGCGTGGAAGGCAAGCTTGGCGATACGGATACGTAGATCTCCTACCATTGTAACCGACTCTATGTAACCATAGCCCTCTCAGGTGTCTATATAAATCGGATGGCTCTAGTCCGTAGGACGACTACAACAACCATTACAATCATACCATAGGCTAGCTTCTAGGGTTTAGCCTCCTTGATCTCGTGGTAGATCCACTCTTGTAAACATCCACAATATCAATATCAATCAAGCAGGACGTAGGGTTTTACCTCCATCAAGAGGGCCCGAACCTGGGTAAAACATCGTGTCCCTTGTCTCCTGTTACCATCCGCCTAGACGCACAGTTTGGGACCCCCTACCTGAGATCCGCCGGTTTTGACACCGACAGCGACCCTTGGGTGCGGTCACCGAACCCGTACACTTTGGCAACCCTTGGGGGCGGTCACCGGTACCCGTCAAATTGCTCGGGGCGATCTCCACAACCTAATTGGAGACCCGGACGCTTGCCCGGAGCTTTACACCACAATGATTGAGCTCCGAACACCACCAACCGTCTAGGGCGCCCAAGCACCCAAGAGGAACAAGCTCAAAGGTACCAAGCACCCAAGAGTAATAAGCTTCTCAACTTGTAACTTCCACGTGTCACCATGGAGAACTCAAACCTATGCACCAATTGCAATGGCAAGGGCACACGGAGTGCCCAAGTCCTTCTCTCCCAAATCCCACCAAAGCAACTAATGCTAGGGAAGAAAATGAGAGGAAGAACAAGAAGGAGAACACCAAGAACTCCAAAATCTAGATCCAAGGGGTTCCCCTCACATAGAGGAGAAAGTGATTGGTGGAAGTGTGGATCTAGATCTCCTCTCTCTTTTCCCTCAAAAACTAGCAAGAATCCATGGAGGGATTGAGAGTTAGCAAGCTCAAAGAAGGTCAACAATGGGGGCAAAAACGAGCTCAAGAGATGGGGAACCATTGGGGAAGAAGACCCCCTTAAATAGGTCCCCACGAATCTGCCCGTTATGTGCAGAAAACTGTAGGACCGGTACAACCGGTCCACAAACCGGTACATCCGGCCAAAGCAGAGGAAAAACCAACCTGGGAAAAGCTCTAAGCGGTACAACAGCCTGGGGAACCGGTAGTACCGGTTAAACCGGTCAACAACCACCCAAGAACCGCTCCAAAACAGAAACTAGTCCGGTGGTAGAGCGGTACATGGCCGGTACAACCTCTGGACCAATTCTGGAGTGGTACAACCGCTCCAAACACCGGTTGTACCGGTCAACCAGTACAACCTCTCTATGGGGCGGTACAACCTCTCTATGTAAAACAGGCAATATCAAAACAGTCACAACTTTCGCATACGAGCTCCGAATTCGATGAAACCAAGTTTGTTGGAAAGCTAGCAACAAGGGCTAACACAATTTGGATAGAAATATCAGTAAGAAGCAAATGAGAAAAGTCCCATAAGAAAATGGTGAGAACCCTTCCTTGGATAAGACCGGTAAAACCTCCAACACCGAAAACATCATAGAAGACGCATGCGAACTCCATTTTCGATGAACTCAAGCTTGTCATCAAGATGACCACAAGCTCTAAGACTCACAAAGAGAACCAAACAAGAACCAAGAAACATGATGCAAGGATGCAATGGTTTGAGCTCTCTACTAACGATACGATCAAGCTACCAACTTGAGAGCCCCCCTTGATAGTATAGCAAACGATCCTATAACCCGGTCTCCCAACTACCACCACGAGACCGGTAAAATAGAAAACCTATCAAGGGTAAACCTTTGCCTTGCACATGGTCCACTTGAGCTAGATGATGACGATCTTGACTCCCTCAAGTTGGACCACCTTTCTTGATTGCGTTAGCTCGATGAATACTAGATGATTACTCCCCCATAGTCCACTATGGGTGAGCGACTCTTCGGCACATCTTCACAAGTCCATAGACACCACAATGGATGGCAAGATTCAAACTTGATTGCTCCCCCATACTCCATTATGGGTGAGCCACTCTTCGTGTTGCTCCACTTGAACCTGCACACTGCAAACTTGATGACGATCACCACTTGATGTCATCCTCCATGGGTTGTATGGAATCTTCCTCTTGACGCAAGATCATGGAAACATACCTAACCCCACAAAGAACTCTCACGTAGACCATGGGTTAGTACACAAAGCGTAATGGACAATGCTTACCATACCATGGGAACACTTGGTCCTTCTCGGTACAACTTGTGCGCTTTGTGTGTTGATCAACTTGAATCACTCTCTGTACTTAGTCTAGATCAACCTTGAATCTTTCCAACTCTCTTCATTTGGATGATGTCTTGAAGGTAAACATGAATGATCACACAATCTTCTTCTTCAAGACATGCTTGCAATAAGCTCAACACTCACATGACCGATCTTTGGATAATTCCTTAATAGCACCGCGGTCATCACAAACTCTCCTTGAAACCAACAAATGGACTCCAAGAAAAACCTATGGACAAACCCTTCAAATATAACTCAAGGCAACCATTACTCCATAGAGATTGTCATAAATTGCCAAAACCAAACATGGGGGCACCGCATGTTCTTTCAGCGTTAACACCATAAAATTCTTTATTCATATCATCAAGCTCTTTGTTCATAAACCCCAAAAAACCTTTTTGTTCCTTCAGCTCTTTTCTAAAGAAATTATTATGCTCAAATTGCAAACTCATAAAGCTTCTAATATTTGATTCAATCTCTTCCATCCTTCTGAGAAGGTGGTCAGGACCCTTAGGCGAAGCCATAAGGACAAACAGGCACACAAGCAAGCAGAAAAAGGCAAGCGAAAAGAGAGAGGAGAAGATTGGGAAAGAGAGGGCGAATAAAGAGGGGGAGAGGAAAACGAGAGGCAAATGGAAAATGATGTAAATATGAGGGAGATGGGTTTGTGATGGGTACTTGGTATGTCTTGACTTGAGCGAAGACCTCCCCGGCAACGGCGCCAGAAATCCTTCTTGCTACGTCTTGAGCTTGCGTTGGTTTTCCTTGAAGAGGAGAGGGTGATGCAGCAATAGTAGCATAAGTATTTCCCTCAGTTTTTGAGAACCAAGGTATCAATCCAGTAGGAGGCTCCTCAAAAGTCCCACGCACCTACATAGACAAACAAAGAACTCGCAACCAACGCAATAAAGGGGTTGTCAATCCCTTCACGGCCACTTGCGAAAGTGAGATCTAATAAAGATAGAATGATAAGATAAATATATTTTTGGTATTTTATAATATAGATGCAAAAAGTAAAGATGCAAATAAAGGTAGATTGGAAGCAAATATGATGAGAGATAGACCCGGGGGCCATAGGTTTCACTAGTGGCTTCTCTCAAGATAGCATAAGTATTACGGTGGGTGAAAAAATTACTGTCGAGCAATTGATAGAAAAGCGAATAATTATGAGATTATCTAGGCATGATCATGTATATAGGCATCACGTCCGTAACAAGTAGACCGAATCCTGCCTGCATCTACTACTATTACTCCACACATCGACCGACTCCTGCCTGCATCTAGAGTATTAAGTTCATAAGAATAGAGTAACGCATTAAGCAAGATGACATGATGTAGAGGGATAAACTCATGCAATATGATATAAACCCCATCTTGTTATCCTCGATGGCAACAATACAATACGTGTCTTGCAACCCTTTGTGTCACTGGGTAAGTACACCGCAAGATTGAACCCAAAGCTAAGCACTTCTCCCATGGAAAGAAAGATCAATCTAGTAGGCCAAACCAAACTGATAATTCGAAGAGACTTGCAAATATAACTCAATCATACATAAAAGAATTCAGAGAAGATTCAAATATTATTCATAGATAAACTTGATCATAAACCCACAATTCATCGGATCTCGACAAACACGCCGCAAAAAGAGTTTACATCGAATAGATCTCCACCAGAGAGGGGGAGAACATTGTATTGAGATTCAAAAAGAGAGAAGAAGCCATCTAGCTAATAACTATGGACCCGTAGGTCTGTGGTAAACTACTCACAACTCATCGGAGGGGCAAGGATGTTGATGTAGAAGCCCTTCATGGTCGATTCCCCCTCCGGCGGAGCACCGACGAAGGCTCCAAGATGGGATCTCGCGGATACATAAGGTTACGGTGGTGGAAATTGTGTTTCGTCTGCTCCCTAGATATTTTCAGGGTACGTAGGCATATATAGGAGGAAGAAGTACGTCGGTGGACGCCCAAGGGGCCCACAAGACAGGGGGGCGCACCCTATTGGGGGGCGTGCCCTCCAATCTCGTGGGAGCCTCGGCTGCTTCTTGACTTGCACTCCAAGTCCTCTGGATCACGTTCGTTCCAAAAATCACACTCCCGAAGGTTTCATTCCGTTTGGACTCCGTTTGATATTCCTTTTCTTCGAAATACTGAAATAGGCAAAAAAAACAGCAATACGGGTTGGGCCTCCGGTTAGTAGGTTAGTCCCAAAATGATATAAATGTGTAAAGTAAAGCCCATAAACATCCAAAGGGGGTAATATAATAGCATTGAACCATCAAAAATTATAGATACGTTGGAGGCGTATCACCCTTCTTTGCTTGATCCATTTTGAACTTTTTCAAAACTTTATGAAGGTATGTACTTTGTGAAAGTCCAATTAAGCATCTTGATCTATCTCTATAGATCTTGATGCCCAAAATATAAGCAGCTTCACCGAGGTCTTTCATTGAAAAACTTTTATTCAAGTATCCTTTTATGCTATCCAGAAATTCTATATCATTTCCAATCAACAATATGTCGTCCACATATAATATTAGAAATGCTACAGAGCTCCCACTCACTTTCTTGTAAATACAGGCTTCTTGAAAAGTCTGTATAAAACCATATGCTTTGATCACACTATCAAAGCGTTTATTCCAACTCCGAGAGGCTTGCACCAGTCCATAAATGGATCGCTGGAGCTTGCACACTTTGCTAGCACCTTTTGGATCGACAAAACCTTCTGGTTGCATCATATACAACTCTTCTTCCAGAAATCCATTCAGGAATGCAGTTTTGACATCCATTTGCCAAATTTCATAATCATAAAATGTGGCACTTGCTAACATGATTCGGACAGACTTAGGCATCGCTACGGGTGAGAAAGTCTCATTGTAGTCAACCCCTTGAACTTGTCGAAAACCTTTCACAACAAGTCGAGCTTTCTAGACAGTAACATTACCATCAGCGTCAGTCTTCTTCTTGAAGATCCATTTATTCTCGATGGCTTGCCGATCATCGGGCAAGTCAACCAAAGTGCATACTTTGTTCTCATAAATGGATCCCATCTCAGATTTCATGGCCTCAAGCCATTTAGCAGAATCTGGGCTCATCATTGCTTCCTCATAGTTCGTAGGTTTGCCATGGTCAAGTAACATGACCTCCAGAATAGGATTACCATACCACTCTGGTGCGGATCTTACTCTGGTTGACCTACGAGGTTCGGTAGTAATTTGATCTGAAGTTTCATGATCAATATCATCAGCTTCCTCACTAATTGGTGTAGTCGTCACAGGAACCAGTTTCTGTGATGAACTATTTTCCAATAAAGGAGTAGGTACAGCTACCTCATCAAGTTCTATTTTCCTCCCACTCACTTCTTTCGAGAGAAACTCCTTCTCTAGAAAGGATCCATTCTTGGCAACGAATGTCTTGCCTTCGGATCTGTGATAGAAGGTGTACCCAACAGTTTCCTTTGGGTATCCTATGAAGACACATTTCTCCGATTTGGGTTCAAGCTTATCAGGTTGAAGCTTTTTCACATAAGCATCGCAGCCCCAAACTTTAAGAAACGACAACTTTGGTTTCTTGCCAAACCACAGTTCATAAGGCGTCGTTTCAACGGATTTTGATGGTGCCCTATGTAACGTGAATGCAGCTGTCTCTAAAGCATAACCCCGAAATGATAGCGGTAAATCAGTAAGAGACATCATAGGTTGCACCATATCTAGTAAAGTATGATTATGACGTTCGGACACACCATTACGTTGTGGTGTTCTGGGTGGCGTGAGTTGCGAAACTATTCCGCATTGTTTCAAATGTAGACCAAACTCGTAACTCAAATATTCTCCTCCACGATCATATCGTAGAAACTTTATTTTCTTGTTACGATGATTTTCAAGTTCACTCTGAAATTCTTTGAACTTTTCAAATGTTTCAGACTTATCTTTCATTAAGTAGATATACCCATATCTGCTTAAATCATCTATGAAGGTGATAAAATAACGATACCCACCGCGAGCCTCAACATTCATTGGACCACAAACATCAGTATGTATGATCTCCAACAAATCAGTTGCTCGCTCTATAGTTCCGGAGAACGGTGTTTTAGTCATCTTGCCCATGAGGCATGGTTCGCAAGTACCAAGTGATTCATAATCAAGTGATTCCAAAAGTCCATCAGTATGGAGTTTCTTCATGCGCTTTACACCAATATGACCCAAACGGCAGTGCCACAAATAAGTTGCACTATCATTATCAACTCTGCATCTTTTGGTTTCAACATTATGAATATGTGTATCACTACTATCGAGATTCATCAAAAATAGACCACTCTTCAAGGGTGCATGACCATAAAAGATATTACTCATATAAATAGAACAACCATTATTCTCAGATTTAAATGAATAACCATCTCACATCAAACAAGATCCAGATATAATGTTCATGCTTAACGCTAGCACCAAATAACAATTATTTAGGTCTAAACCTAATCCCGAAGGTAGATGTAAAGGTAGCGTGCCGACGGCGATCACATCGACTTTGGAACCATTTCGCACGCGCATCATCACCTCGTCCTTAGCCAGTGTTCGCTTAATCCATAGTCCCTATTTTGAGTTGCAAATATTAGAAACAGAACCAGTATCAAATACCCAGGTGCTACTGCGAGCTCTAGTAAGGTACACATCAATAACATGTATATCACATATACCTTTGTTCACCTTGCCATCCTTCTTATCCGCCAAATACTTGGGGCAGTTCCGCTTCCACTGACTAGTCTGCTTGCAGTAGAAGCACTCAGTCGTAGGCTTAGGTCCAGACTTGGGTTTCTTCTCTTGAGCAGCAACTTGTTTGTCGTTCTTCTTGAAGTTCCCCTTCTTCTTCCCTTTACCCTTTTTCTTGAAACTGGTGGTCTTGTTGACCATCAACACTTGATGCTCCTTCTTGATTTCTACCTCCGCAGTCTTTAGCATTGCGAAGAGCTCGGGAATTATCTTGTTCATCCCTTGCATATTATAGTTCATCATGAAGCTCTTGTAGCTTGGTGGCAGTGATCGAAGAATTATGTCAAAGACACTATCATCCGGAAGATTAACTCCCAGTTGAATCAAGTGATTGTTGTACCCAGACATTTTGAGTATATGTTCACTGACAGAACTGTTCTCCTCCATCTTGTAGCTATAGAACTTATTGGAGACTTCATATCTCCCAATTCGGGCATTTCCTTGAAATATTAACTTCAACTCCTGGAACATCTCATATGCTCCATGACGTTCAAAACATTGTTGAAGTCCCGGTTCTAAGCCGTAAAGCATGGCACACTGAACTATAGAGTAGTCATCAGCTTTGCTCTGCCAGAAGTTCTTAACGTCGTTAGTTGAATCTGCAGCAGGCCTGGCACCTAGCGGTGCTTCCAGGACGTAATTCTTCTGTGAAGCAATGAGGATAATTCTCAAGTTACGGACCCAATCCGTGTAATTGCTACCATCATCTTTCAACTTTGCTTTCTCAAGGAACGCATTAAAATTCAACGGAACAACAGCACGAGCCATCTATCAACAATAACATAGACATGCAAAAATACTATCAGGTACTAAGTTGATGATAAATTTAAGTTCAATTAATCATATTACTTAAGAAATCCCACTTAGATAGACATCCCTCTAATCATCTAAGTGATCACGTGATCCAAATCAACTAAACCATAACCGATAATAACGTGAAATGGAGTAGTTTTCAATGGTGAACATCACTATGTTGATCATATCTACTATATCATTCACGCTCGAGCTTTCGGTCTCAGTGTTCCGAGGCCATATCTGCATATGCTAGGCTCGTCAAGTTTAACCTGAGTATTCTGCGTGTGCAAAACTGGCTTGCACCCGTTGTAGATGGACGTAGAGCTTATCACACCCGATCATCATGTGGTGTCTGGGCACAACGATCTTTGGCAACGGTGCATACTCAGGGAGAACACTTTTATCTTGAAATTTAGTGAGAGATCACCTTATAATGCTACCGTCAATCAAAGCAAGATAAGATGCATAAAAGATAAACATCACATGCAATCAATATAAGTGATATGATATGGCCATCATCATCTTGTGCTTGTGATCTCCATCTCCTAAGCACCGTAATGATGACCATTGTCACCGGCGTGACACCTTGATCTCCATCGTAGCATCGTTGTTGTCTCGCCAAAGAGTGAAATGATGGTTGCTTCGTTCGTCAAAATTAGACTGCGGGGAGATGGGGTTTTGTGATACAACGGCTCGTTACTACCGCGCTACAACAGGGGTGACTCTTCGCCTGCATACTGCCATCTAATTTGGTGGATGGCATTTGGGCCCGCGCGCTGCATGGCCCGCATGTCGGTGAACAAAAGTAAAACGGCATTCAGTAGAGGGAGATGTTTCGATGACCTCGGAGGAGACAGAAGCGGTAGTGTATCCACTATAATAGTAGTAATTGTTTTTGGCTAGTTGTAGAGTCTTTCCACTATACTAATCGTAATTGTTTCTCTGGGCCCAAGACAAAACAGCCCATCCACCCTAGTAAATAATAAAATTAATTCAAAGCCCATATATTTACTTAATGAGAGGCGCTACCCAGCACACCGTCCCCCAAAAAACCTAGGTGCTCTTCTTCCTCCTCACTCCCACCCACATCACATCAGCTCGCTCCACTCGTACCCCCAAATTCCTCACCTCACTCCTACAAAAAACCCCAGCTCCCCTTCTTCCTCAATACTACAGAAAAACTCCAGCTCCCCTTCTTCTTTACTCGCACTACAACTAGGCTCGTCATTCATTACTCTTCTCAAATCTGTGAGCTCGACGCGACGCCCTCAAGGAAAATGGAGTCGGCTGACACTAGCACCAAGAAAATGATGTTCCCACCAGCGGTGATGCCTGTTGTAGATCCCGCACCCGGCAACGTGGGGAGAAGCGGTGAGCCCGCCCCCACCAGATCCCATGAACTCGTAGAATCTCGGGTGGACCGCATCAGCAATCTCTCGGACGCCATCATTGGGAAGATCATCTCACTTCTCCCCACCAAGGATTGCTGCCACACCCAAGTCTTCTCAATTCGGTGGCGCCCTCTATGGCGGCCACACCCCTTAATCTCTACTGCCGTCAGCTATCTGCCTTTAATTATTTTGAACTCCCCATAGCCATCATCTCCTCCTACTAGGGCTCCGTATAAAGCCTCTGCATCCTGTCATGCTACCTGAGCAAGCATACCATGCCCTGCACGGTGGATGCCTGGCTGAAATCCCCTGAATTCATAGAACTATAGCTGCTTGAGTTCTACTATTCCCCAGGAAATCACCTACCAGATACCGAACGTCGTGTACTTGTGCCCTCAGCACCGATGTCCATCTCGCGGTTTCCCTCCTCCCTCCACACTGCCACCTTTGCGTTGTGCTACCTACTAGAAATTTTGGTATTAAACCTTCGACTCCCATTTCTCAAAAAACTTTCACTTGTGCGGGTACGTATATCGGAGGCCTCATTGCACAACATCATCCAGTCCAGTTGCCCTGCCCTGGAGTGCTTGGTGCTTGTTTTCACAGTTTGAATCGGTTGTCTCCAAATAAAGTCGCCTAACCTTGTAAGAATTGGAATTTCTTTTGACGAAAGGCAGCTCATCATCCAAGACGCCCCTTCACTTCAAAGGTTGATCCTTGGTTCTAATTATTCACTGTCGCAAATAACCATCGTCTTTGTGCCTAAAATGGAGACCTTGGGTGTAATACATGATCTTTGTCCTCATTTCAAGATGGTGTTTGGCTCCACAGTTCTTCAGGTACTGTATATTATCATCTACACTTGTAACCATAAGCTGCATTTTAAATTTCTGCGCATAAGTTATATATCATCTTGGAGTACACATTTTGTACTAATATTATGTTCTATGCTCAATGAAGAGTTCCTCCATGGATAGCCTATCAATGGTGCTGGATTCTGTCAAAGATCTTATATATCCAATTGAATAGTTTTGATCTGAACAAGATTATTGGCTTGCTGCAATGCTTTCCATGTCTGGAGAAGTTGTATAAAAAGGTGATAATATCACGCACATTGGAAGCCGGCATATAGTGTACTAGAATTAACCATTCAGTTGTTGCTCTTTCAACACTCTTTTTTAGATATTAATTGTTTTTAATCTTCATGACTATTTAGGCAACAGGATGGTGTAATAAAGTTATAACCAATTGGTGGATTCGTAAGCACCGGGATTTTCTCACTTATCATGACATTTGATTGAAGACAATAATGCTGGAACGATATGTAGCCAACCATGCAAACACTAGATTTTTCACATTCTTCCTATTGTATGTGAGGTTACTATTGTCCATCAAGCTTAAGTTTATCAGCAACATGGTTTTGACTGATGGGTATGTCGAAGAGCAAAAAAAGGAGTTCCAGGCGGACGAAAGAGCTTTTGAATGTGTCAGGCTTCTATTTACAACATCTTGTGGTCATAATCCAGTCAATTTTATGACCCAGGATGTTCATTCTATGGACCTGACCGATTCATTTGAGTGTGACTGCCGAAAACAGTGCTGGAGTTAGATGTTGTTGCCCTTTTTCAGTCTGGGTTTTGTCTAAACCTGATGAACAATTAACCCTCGTGCTTTTGTACAGTTTGTAAGCTGGAGTTAGATGGTGTTGCCCTTTTTAGCTCGGCCATGACTATCATATTTTCTTTGAAATAAGGCAAATGGCTTTCCATTCGTTTAATTAAGAGTGAAATATTGTAACAAATCCCAACCAAGGGAAATAATATCACTCTCGCTGGCTGCTTGAGCTCACTGTGCATTATAGAACCCAAGTGATTAGCCCCACCAGCACCCACAAACTTATTTTGAACTAGCACACCAAATGGGCTATAAATTTTCATAAGAAAGGCTGCATGACCGTGGTAGATTTGGATTCTGACATTTGGGACCCACGAGGAAAAATCCTATCCAAGGTCGTGTCGACATACTAGCTAGTCAACAAATGATTCTGCCTACCAGCTATTGGATTGACATCCAACATCTGTCGTGTATCTTCTATCTCTTGTCTTCTTCCTCCAGCCACCCAAACCAAACCACCCCATCGGTTCTGCCTGCTCCCGCCTCCCACGGCTGGCTGCGCCTCTGCCACCCTATCATACCCTCCAACGTTGGCCAGTCCCTCCCTCTATTCCCCACACATTCTGTTATTCTTCGGTGACGTCAGCTCCAACACATACCCGCACCTGAACCAGCCAACCCTCGTACTCCCCTCCGCCTGTGACTGGACCGGCGCATCTTCCACGGCTCTTGTTCATTCCGTCTGAGGCCTCGCCGTTGTCATCCGCCTTGGTTCACTCGCCGTGCATGGTGTGCCGCCCTCTTGCGTTGTCAACATCATCAACAACCAAGAGGAACAAGGAGATGACTGTACGTGGAGAGGATGACAGTAGGGACCCACCAAGGTCATGGCAGTACGCAAGCAAGTGCATCGTTATTCCAAGCACAAAAAATGGTTCCTCCTAATGGTTGGACATCTGGGGCCCATGCCATTGTCAACGTAGTCAATAAACGAGAGAATTACACAACGAGCGGCTGACACTAGGGACCCGGCAGGTCACGTAGTTGTTATTTTTTTTAGGAACAAGCAGTTGTTATTTATACTAGTTTTAGAGACGGATCAGGATAACAACAGGGTTGTGCGGGAGTTGTGGCCCGTATAGCCAGGGTTTTATTTATATTTACCACATCATGAGCCCTGTTGTGTTTTTTTCTTGCTGAAAATGCCTAGCGCAGTTCTACTTTTTTAAAGAAATACCCAACCGAGGCCTACTAATCTTTCAAGACGGGGAGAGTTTCATTCGGCTTGCTGAGAAAATGGGCTATCAGTAATGAAAAATGGGTTATACATTTTTAAAACACATCAAACCGTGAATTAGTTTCAATTTTTTTCATTTCAAGATTTTAAATTCCATTGATTTTTATGCGTGGACAATTATTTGGATTTTATATTTATATAAATTTATTTTTCAAATTAGTTTGAATGTGACTCGAAATTTCGGGATTAAAAAATGTTGACCACACCGAAATATGCAAAATTTCATATAATTTTTAACCGTGGCCACAATATGGGGTGTAATGCTAACAAAAAGAAGATGGGCTCCAAAAATCCTTAAGAATTAGCAAATGGGCTATAAATTATTAAACATAATGGTAGATGGGTTGTATGTTGTTTTCCACACATTTGAGGCTGGCTTGTGCGCCTACTATTGGTTGACGCGTACGCTTTCCTAAAAAAGAGGTTGACGCACACGCGTCGTGTCAACTTAGTCAAAACACGAGAGCAGTGACTGTTGGATGCCCATCCAACGGCCATCGTGCTTCTTCAATCTCTGCTCTTACTGCTCCAGCCGCTCAAACAAGCGTCGGTGGGACTATCTGCTCCCTCCTCCCGCAGTCGGCTGTGTTGCCACGTAGACCTCACCGCCCCATCGTACTCCCATCGCTAGCCTAACCATCCCTCTAATCACCCACACCTGTTGTTATTCTCTAGAGACGGCAGACGAACCAGTAAACCCTCGTACCCCCCTTCGCGTGGGAAACTACTGCCGAGTCTTCCCTGGCTCCGTGTCGTTTCCATTCCTAGGTCGTCGTCCACCGTCCTGTGCTCTCGTCGCGGTGTGGTCAACATGGTCAACGAACGACATCCATCGAAAGTGGACTGTACGTGCAGAGACTGACAGCTGGATCCACGGCCGCACACAAATAAATGCCTCCTTATTATGCGCAAAACAATAATTCATGCACCTGACAGCTGGGACCCACCAGAAGGGCCTCTGTATTTCACGAAAAAGCATTCCCCCGATGACATCTCGGACCCACCAGCTATATCTTCGCATGCATGGAAATGCCTCCTTATTACACACAAAAAATGAATACTCCCCCTGCTAGCTGGGACCCACCATAGTGGGAAGCTGACTTATGGGCCTACTAAGTTGACGCGGACGAAGGACTTTGTCAACTTAGTCAATATGAATGATTCTAGCTCCAGTGACCGTACGATGTCCATCCAACGGTCGTAGTGCTTCTTCAACCTCTAGTCTTCTTGCTCCAGCCGCCCAAACCAGCGTCGGTCGTGCCGCCTGCTGCTGCCTTCGGTGGCCAGCTCTACTGCCGCACAAGCCTGACCGCCCCACCCTACTCCAACCTCTGGTCAGGCGATCCCTCTACTCACCCATAATCCCTGTTATTCTGTGGCGACAGCAGCCTCACACCGCAGCCGAATCAGTCAACCCTCGTGCTCCTCTCCGCGTGGGCATCCACTATCGTGTCTTCCCCGGCTCCGTGTCGTCCCCTTCCTAGGCCTTGCCGTCGTCCACCGCCTTGGTGCTCTCGGCGCGGCGTGGTCAATGTGGTCAAGGAACGACTTCCATCGGAAGAGTACTATACGTGGAGAGGCTGGCAGCTGGGTCCACGGCCGCAGCAAGGAAGTGCCTCTTTATTACGCACAAAATAATGATTCCTCCACCTAAAAGCGGGGACCCATCGGACAGGCCACCATATTTCAGAAAACAAATGTTCCCCCCTAACTACTGGGACCCACCAACTACATCTTTGCACGCAAGGAAGTGCGTTCATATTACGGGCAAAACATATGATTCTCCCCCTGACAGCTGGGACCCACCAGCTATATATTTGCACGCAAGGAAGTGCCTCCTTACCTCCCTAACAGCTGGGACCCACCCGGTCGAACCGTATGTAGGGTTGTGTGTCTAGTCGCGAATATGTATGTACATACTAGTCGATCGGTCTGTCTGCAGGCTGCATTGATGAACCATGGCCGAGTAAGGAAGGGCACGTGTCGTAGTAGAGGCGCAGACGTAGGATGTCACGCAGTCCCATCTATATTGTGTACACGTACGTACAACCAGGGTGCAAAAAAGTAAATAAGGACATGTACGTACATACGGGCGGGGTCTCAAATGCCTACTCGCGCATACGTATGGCCAGGGCTCGTGTACATGGAGAGGCAGCGGAGAGCAGCGACGGCGTCCTCTTCATCGGCAGCCAACCGGCTGAGTCGGAACGGGAAGCAACGGAATGTGTCGTGTTCATCGGGAGTCAACCAGCTTGGACGGAACAGCCGAAACGAGGCCCAGCGTACCGCAGAACGGAGGAAACGTCCCTCTGTTCGGCCGCCTATGGTCGAAACGAGATCCTGTTCACCGGACGGGGTCTGGCGTATCGCAAAACGGAGGAAACAAACTTCTCTTCGACCTCCTATGGTCAAAAAGGGGTCTTGTTGATCGGGAGGGGTGTGACGTACCGCAAACGGAGGAAAAGGACTTCTCTTCGACCTCCTACGGTCGAAACAGGGGTCATGTTCATCAGAAAGGGTGTGGCGTACCGTAAAACGGGACTCCACAGGCTACTGTTCATCTACCGTCTACTGCCTCGCTCCGGTCTCCATGGGCTACTGTTCATCCACCGTCGACCTCCTCCTCCACCTGCGACTGTTCATCCACGGCGTCTCCCTCCTGCCTCCACCAACTACTGTTCATCCATGGGCTCCTGTTCATCCAGCCTCCACCGGCTACTGTTCAACCACCCCTCCACGGGCTACTGTTCATCCAGCCCTCCACGGGGTCCTGTTCATCCACCCCCAACCGGCTCGAACGGGGTCTTGTTCATCCAGCGGCAACGGCCTCTACTACCACGGGGTTCTTTTCATTCAACCCCCATCGGGAACTGTTCATCCAACCCCCAATAACGCTCATTGTTCATCAAGATGCAGTAGGTTCGATCGGCTTCAGTAAGCAGCAATAGCGAAGGAATCGCTCAATCGGGTTCAGTTAACAGACAAGGATCGATCGATCGCTCGGGTTCAGTAACGCGTAGTCAGTGCAATCGTTCGGGTTCAGTAGGCGAACGCCTCGCTCGAGTTCAGTTAGAGCTCAATGCCTCGCACCCACGCGCGTACGTGTACGAGAGAAACGCACAATCCCTCCGTGCACCGCTCGGTCCCGACCACCCGCCGTAACTGGGAACTCTCCGATATTTTCCTCGCCCTTGCTTCTATCACGGTTTCCCAAAAAATGTCATGCAGCTGCGTCTCCGGTCCGCGCAGGACGAAAAGCCCATTTTTTGTCATGGTTTTTGTCATAGAAGTAGGTGCCCACTACATCTATGATGATACCGGATTTTGTCACAATTATCGTCATAAAAGTTGACAGGAAAAAAATTATTCGGCGCAAAATATCACAGATGTGTCTTTTTTTGATAGTATGAGATGCACTCGCACGTCTGCGGTTATCAACACCTGTGTCAATTTCGAATGCGCGTTATTAAACCGGTGATGATTTCCGCACCCATGCTGCCATTTCGGCTACCGGCGACAATTCCCATGCCCGCTGCCTCTTATCCCCTCACGGTTGTTGCCTCACCGCCTCGCCCACTCCTCTCATGAAACAACATGCTAAACGCAAGCGGCCAATTTATCCATGCGGAAATCCTATGGCTACCTAACCAGTGGGCATGCTGTCCTGCAGATACATATGCCACCGGATGTTCGATACATACCGATGTCCAGTACCCCCGTTGAAAATTTGCATTGTGTTCTTCATCTGCCTGTCTGCTCTCTACAGCCACCAGATATCTGGTACTCCCTCCGTTTCAAAATAGATAACACTAGCAGTTTTGACACCAAATGCCACATTTTGGCCATGGCTATGAATACCCCTCTCCCACTCCGGAAGATGGTTTACCACATAATATGAATCAAACTTAGAACACGAAGTGCTCCCTCTCACTACCTCCCACACAAAATCTAAAGTTGGTCTCCGCGATTGTAGATATTCTTAGGCGTAGCAAAACTTCTTCGGGAGCGGTATGCATCTTTATGGCAAAACGCACATGCACATGATAAACGATATGCATATGTCATTGCTTACGTACTAGGCTAACTCCCTATCAGTATCCAACTCGTATTAAACATACCCTTTTTAGTTCATTAGAGCATCTACAGTCGGACGCTCCAAATCAACTTTAAACGGTCAGACGAAAGGCTTAGTCACTGTTCGATAACGAAAATGCGACCTAGCCGGACGTCCCAAAACGACCTCAAACGCCCGGCTGACTGGCACCCCTCATATCCAGCCTAAATCTAGGGCGGATATGAGGCGGCCCGGGAGGACCCGGGCGCGTCCGCCACGTCCTCCCGGCCCACCTCTGGCCCACCCCGACGCACAAAATTCCCCTCCGGAGCAAACTCTAGGCTCACTTCACTCTGCTCCTCTTCCCTCCAAAAAAAACTTCACTCTGCTCCTCTTCGATCCCCTTTCTCCAATCCGTCCAATCCTGAGCGTCAACGACCATGTACAGCACGGGCAGCCACTCTGACGACAGCTCCGAAGACGAGGACGAGCTGGCACTCTGTATCGCGCTGGAGTGCTCGCGGGTCGATACGGGCGGCAGCTCCGGTTCAAGTGCAACGCCGCCTGTCACCGCAACGTCGGCGCTGCCCCCTTCCCGCCCCGCACGCAGATCTGCGAGGGCAGACCAATCGGCGCCTCCCGCCCGACGACCTCCTCCACCTCCGACCGTTGTTCCGCACGGGTAGCGAAGGTTTCTAGTGCCCACTCCGCCGGCGCCGCGGATGCGGACTCCCGAGTTGGAGGCACGCGCCGCCCGCCGCAAGAGGCAGAGGGCAAGAAATATGGGGTCAGGTCCGACGTGGCTGCGCAGTCCGCCCGCCATCGCCGCGTGATGCTGATGCCCGGTGAGGAGGAGTGTCCCCTTCAGTGGGTATATCGTCGGTCACTTACCACGACGAAGAAGGACATTCGGCAACTCCGGCTCGGCATTGAGCAGTCCGAGCGGGAGGCGTTGAGGGTGGCCAAACTCAAGCGCAAGCAGGACAACATCATCCCGCGCTTGAAGGTCTACATCATCATCTCCGATTCCTCTGACGGCGACGGGTCTGACTCCGACGGCTCCGACATCGACTCACCTCTTGCCGTGGACACCTACAGCAGCGCTGGCTACTAGGAAGGCAAAGGGCCGGCGAGGAAGTGGTGAAACTCCGCCCTCTCATATCTAGCTCGTAGTATCTACCTCCTAGCATCTAGTTAGCATTTGCCGGACGGTACGAACTGTGTGAACTATGACCGATCTTTTGGTGATGGTTATTTATGCCTGTTGCTATCGGTTTAGAGTCCATTTCGTGATGATTTTTCCCGTCTGATGATCGTCATACTACGATGCATGATTTTGTATAGATATAGAGTGCCGGATATGAGATACTCGGATGTGAACGCATGGATTTAGGGCTGCCCGATTACTATCCGTGGACGCGTCTGGGCGCATTCGTGGCCGGATTTGGCAAGTCGGGTTTTAGATGCTCTTGTATCGATGTTTGCTTTTCAGTACTGTACATATGGTTTCAGTGAATCAAAGATGGTTCAAATCGTTTCCTATTAGAACGTTGCATGAGGCCTGGTGGTAGTTCAAACAAATGTGCACAAGTTTCGGGCATACTAGACCAAAACTTTGTATACGTTGCACAGCTTAGAACCTGTTTGGTTGTTGCTGCACAACGCTGTAAATTTTGCTGCCTGGCCATTGTGTTCAAACAATCATCAGCTACCTAGCCGTTGTGTTATCTCCCAGTACAAGCACACGTACCTAGCTGGCTGTTTGAATACTAGTATTTCTGTTGCGTTTTTGTAGCTAGCTATCCCTTAACATCTGCGTGCATAACAGCCAAAGCTGAACAACCTCTCAATCATCATACAGACAATGGGGGAAAGCGAAAATTTCCCATGTCAGATTTTTGCCAACGCTGATGAAACAAAAGCAGTGTGTTCAAGTACTGCAGCCGCAGGTAACGAACAACTATGAGACCTCAGCTCAGACAGTTTGTACTTACACACATGGGTGCCTACTTCCTACACAGACCTTTCTTTTCGATTGCTCTGTTTTTTAAAAAGAGGTCTGAGATTCTTTTTTTTACACAAAGAAAAAACTGCAGTTCCGCCAACACTACAGTATTAAAATCACAGTTGTTAGAGGCAACCAAACAGGTCATTGTAAATACTCCCTCCATTCCTAAATATAAGGTGTATTAGTTTTTTAAAAAGTCAACGGTTGTCTATGTTTGACCAACTTTACAGCAAAATATATAAAGATTTATAATACTAAATATATAAAATGTAAAAATATAGTTCATGACGAATCTAGTGATAATGATTTGGTATTCTAGATATTGATATTTTTGTCTACAAACTTGGTCAAACTTAGAGAAGTTTGACTTTTTGAAAAAATAATACACCTTATATTGAGGAACGGAGGGAGTATAACTGTGGTAATCTCAAAAACTGTAGTATTCTCAAAATACTTAGAAAATACTTTGCTATCAAACGGGGCTTAGCGTGGAACTGTCACTCACTCACTTCGCTGTAGGATGTACTTTACGGCATTGTTCCGATCGAAGCTGCGTCCGTAGCAGAGCGACTAGCTACCACACTTATCCAGAACTAGATCGGCACACGGCCGATCTCGCGGTCTCAGCTTCGGCATGGCCACGGCGGCGCCTCACGTCATGGTGTTGCCGCTCGCGGCGCAGGGCCACGTGACCCCGTTCATGGAGCTGTCGCACCGCCTCGTCGAGCACGGCCTCGAGGTCACCTTCGTCTGCACCGAGCCCACCCACGCGCTCGTCCTCGGCGCCCTGCGACTGCGGCAGGCCACCGTGGACGGGATCCACCTGGTCTCCATGCCGGACAGCCTGGCCGACGGCGACGACCGCCGGGACCTCGGCAAGGTCCTGGACGCGCTCGCCCGGTGCATGCCGGGCTACGTGGAGGAGCTCGTCAGGGAGAAGAAGGTAACGTGGCTCGTCGCCGACGCCAACCTGGGGTCCTTGTGCTTCGAGGCCGCCAAGAAGCTCGGCGTCAGGGTCGCATCCTTCTTCCCGGCGTCCGCGGCATGCCTTGGGACGTTGTCCAGGATCCCCCAGCTCATAGAGGATGGCTTCTTCGACGACAAAGGTACGAGAATCTCCTGAATTTTCTCAACGCTCAAACGAAAAAGAAAATTCAAGGCTGGATTTACCATTTGTTGTCTAAGCATCCAATGTCACAAAGATTAAAAAAAGATTAAGATCGGAAATGGCAAGTTCGCATTTTTTTTTTCTTTGAGGCAGCACGTCAGACTCAGATCAGAGGATAATATAATGTCTGAATCTGAATATATAAGTGCAGGCGTCCCGAAGCGACGAGAGGCGGTCGAGCTGGCCCCCGAGATGCCGCCGGTCTACACGTCGCACATGCTGTGGAGCGTCGACGGCGGGCCCGAGGTGCAGCACGTGGTCTTCCAGCTGGTGCGCCGGAACACCGAGGCGGCCAGCCTCGCCGACGTCGTCGTCTGCAACTCGTTCCTCGAAGCGGAGGCCACGGCGTTCGAGCTGTTCCCTGACATACTGCCCATCGGCCCGCTGCTCGCCGACCCAGGAAAGCCCGTGGGGCAGTTCCTGCCGGAGGACACGAGATGCCTCGGCTGGCTCGACGCGCATCCCGACAGCTCCGTCGTGTACGTGGCGTTCGGCACGTCCACCGTCTTCGAGCCCCGCCAGTTCCGGGAGCTCGCCGAGGGGCTGGAGCTCACCTGCCGGCCCTTCCTGTGGGTGGTGCGCCCGGACTTCACGTCCGGCGCCGTCATCAGCAAGGCGTGGTTCGACGAGTTCGAAGGCCGCGTCGCCGGCAAGGGCATGGTCGTCAGCTGGTGCTCCCAGCAGCAGGTGCGCGCAGTCGACATGGTCTTCACCATTGATTTCATTGTATAGTAAGTAGTAACTTCCATTTCATGATCCATCGTGATGTTCGTATTGCAAGGTTCTGGCGCACCGGGCCGTGGCGTGCTTCGTGTCCCACTGCGGATGGAACTCGACGATGGAAGGGGTGAGGAACGGCGTGCCCTTCCTGTGCTGGTCCAGACTGAAGGTCGACCAGTACACCAACCGGAGCTACATCTGCGACATCTGGAGGACCGGCTTGGCCGTGTCGCCTGGCGAAGATGGGGTCGTGACCAAGGAGGAGGTGAACACCAAGCTGGAACAGGTCATGGGTGACCATGGCATCGCAGAGAGGGCACGGATGCTCAGGGACGCAGCTCGCATGCAGGAGTCTCGGCGAGGGCGGCTCCTCGTATGAGAATTTCAGGAGATTCATTAGCCTCCTAAAGGAGTGAGCTGTGTTTCAAATTAACTTTGCAGGTCAGGATGCTCGCTCCCAGTGATCTGATGTTGGTATCCCATTTTTGCGATACAAATATGCCCGGCTGTCATAAGAGATTGACTGGAGGGTTCCACTAAGACTCTCCGAGGGTTCCACTAAGACTCTCCGAGGGTTCCCCCGCTCCCCTCCCGCCGCCGCCGCCCCTCCCGCCGCCGCCGGCCGTCGGCCCCGCCCCCCGCCTCCGCCCCCCTTCCGCCCTGCCCCTCCTCCGTCTAGGCCGCCTCGCGCCGCCTCCCCGGGAGGTGGCCGGGGCGGAGCTCGCGCCCCTCGCCCGCGGGACCCCGCCTTCCCCATCTCCCCCCGCCGCCGTCGGCGGGC
>NC_057813.1:123617137-123648356 GCF_018294505.1 Triticum aestivum | reverse complement strand
GGTGCAGCCCGGCTTGGCTGCGGTCCGGCGGCCCTGCGGTGGCCGCCGGCGGCCGGCGTGGTGACGGCGCCGCTCCTTGGCGGCGGGGCGGCGTGGTGGTGCTGGGTGGCTGTCGACGCGCCCCCGGCCCAGATCCGGGCACGTCGGGCCCCATCTGGGCCCTGGGGGCCGACCCCCCGGCATGGTCTCGTTGTCTGCGGCGCGGTGAGGAGAAGGAGCGGCTCGGACTTGGGGCGTCGGCGCCGATGGCGTGCCGGCAGCAGCGCGAAGGCGGGAGCTTTACGGGCCCACGGGGGCTCGGCCGGGCCTATGGGCCTACGGGCCTGGTGTGCTCCTGCTATTACGTCCGGACGGCTACTGTCGCTGACGGTGGAGGTGGGGCCCTCCCGCGTGCCGATGGTGCTGATGCCCTAGTCCCGGCTCTGATTCTTCGTCGTGCTGTCCTCATCTCGCGGTGCCGTGGTGAGACGGCGTGGAGGCCTCATGACCGCGTTGGCGCAGGGTGGTGGTTGGTTTGGTGGCGGGATCCGGAGCGCCCGAGGTGCGGGTTGGGATCGGGGGAAACCCCTGTCGGCGTGGCCGACTCCGGCGCGGTGGCGCCTGTGGGTGCCGCCTGACCTTCCGGAAGGGCGTCGGGGGCTACTCTTTCTCTCGCCTCGTCGTGTACCGGGGTAACCCTTGGCAGCAGCGTCGTCATCGTCGCGATCCTTCTTGGAGGTGTTGATTGGTGCCGGCGCTTCGGAGTCTTGGAGCCTAGTGGATGAGCCCGGTGGGCCTAGCGATCGCGAGGCTTCTTCGTTTTTGTTGATCCGCCGTTGTTGGCATTTGTTTCTTTTGCTTTCTCTGTTGTTTCTTTTGGGCGTGACTGTGCTGCTTCCGCCCCAGCACCTATCCCTGTATGATTCGGTTGGTTGCTTTGTATACAAAGCGGGGGAAACCCTTTTTCGGTATCCCATTTTTGCTATCTCTAAGAGGAAGAAACGATGCCGCGACGTGGCTCTTGGTGGCGGGAGCCAAGCATCCAGGGAATGTACTCGCTAGGGAGTAGGGAGTAGCATAGTGTAGTACAGTACACATATGCCGATGCATCAACGCGCCAGAGCCGAAAATTTTTCTCTCCCCTAAAAAAAATCTCTCTCACGTAATTTTTTTTTCTTTTTTAAAAAACCAGATGTATTTTTGTAAGACAATGATTTGGGGAACCAGCTCAACCCTCTAAGGTGGCTTATATCATATATATATATATATATAATGGGTGTGTTACTATAGGTACAATATACGTACACAAATACAGAAGCTATATATAGTTTAACACCCTCCCTCAATGTTAGCCACTTTCTAAAGAACTGAGAAGGGTAAGACTGCGCCTACATGCCTCGAACTGTGGTAGAGGCAAAGGCTTAGTGAAGATGTCTGCAAGTTGATCCTTAGAAGAGATGAATTTGATCTGGAGTTGCTTCTGTGACACACGTTCCCGTACAAAGTGCTAGTCAACTTCAATGTGTTTCGTTCGGGCATGAAATACCGGATTTGTAGAAAGGTATGTAGCACTGATGTTATCACACCAAAGGATAGAGGCTGTGGTTGAGACATACCCAACTCCGGAAGCAAAGACTGCATCCAGATAATCTCTGCAGTAGCATTAGCCACAGCCTTATACTCAGCTTCAGTACTACTACGTGATACAGTAGCCTATTTCCGAGCACTCCAGGCGATCAAATTAGAACCAAAGAACGCAGCATAACCCCCCGTGGATTGCCTGTCATCCGGGCTGCCAGCCCAATCCGCATCAGAGTAGGCCGAAAGAACCCGAGAGGAAGTCGGCCGAATATGCATCCCAAAAGACACCGTGAATTGGACATAACGCATGATGCGTTTAACAGCAGCCCAATGAGTGTCTCGGGAGCTTGAAGATACTGACAAACCTTGTCGACAACATAAGAAATATCTGGTCTCGTGATCGTCAAGTACTGAAGCCCACCAACAATACTCCTGTACTCTGTGGCATCCGCAGAAGACAGAAGCTCACCATCAACAGCAGTGATCTTGTCGGTAGACGACACGGATGTGGTAGTCGGTTTACACTTAAGCACGCCAGCTCGCTGCAACAAATCCAAGGAGTACTTCTTCTATGTCAGAACAAGACCATCAGCACGAGAAGTAACCTCAACCCCAAGAAAGTAGTGAAGCTTCCCAAGATCTTTGACAGCAAAATCAGCACCAAGAGAGTGAACAAGAGCATCAGCAGCATACCGAGAGCAACTGACAAGAATAATATCATCCACATAGACCAAAAGATACATAGTGACTTCTGGCTTCTGTATAAGAAATAATGAGGAGTCAGCAGTGGACGACACAAACCCATGAGCACGAAGGGCTGAGGCAAGATGGGCATGCCAGGCACGAGGAGCTTGCTTCAGACCATAGAGCGCTTTGGTGAGATGATAGATATGACCAGGATGGTCAGGATCAGAAAAACCAGGCGGTCGTCGCATATAAACCTCTTCCTCCAAGAAACCATGAAGAAAGGCATTATGCACATCAAGTTGACGAAGTGACCAACCGCGAGTAACAGCAAGAGAAAGAAGAAGCTGAATGGTGGTAAGCTTGACGACGGGACTGAAGGTGTCCTCATAATCAAGACCATAGCGCTGCCGAAATCCTCTAGCAACAAGGCACGCTTTATAACGCTCTATAGATCCATCCGAATGCTTCTTCACTTTGAACACCCACTTGGAGTCAATAATATTAACCCGTGGTGGGGGAGGAACAAGATTCCATGTCTTGTTGCGAAGAAGAGCATGATACTCCTGCTCCATAGCCTCTCGCCAATGAGGAATGCGCATGGCAGCCTGATATGAGCGGTGTTGGGGAAGGTTGCAGAAAATAAGAAATTTCCTATGGTTTCACCAAGATCAATCTATGAGTTCATCTAGCAACAAGAGAGAGGAGTGCATCTACATACCCTTGTAGATCGAGCGGAAGCGTTCAAGGGAACGGGGTTGAGGGAGTCGTACTCGTCGTGATCCAAATCACCGGAGATCCTAGCGCCGAACGGACGGCACCTCCGCGTTCAACACACGTACGGTCAGCGTGACGTCTCCTCCTTCTTGATCCAGCAAGGGGGAAGGAGAGGTTGATGAAGATCCAGCAGCACGACGGCATGGTGGTGGATGCAGCAGGGATCCCGGCATGGCTTCGCCAAGCGTCTGCAGGAGGGAGAGGTGTAGCAAGGGGGAAGGGAGGTGCCAAGTGCAAAGGTGCGGCTGCCCTCCCTCCCCTCCTCTTTATATAGGGACCCTTGGGGGGGCGCCGGCCCTAAGAGATTGAATCTCCAAGGGGGGCGGCGGCCAAGGGGGGTGCCTTGCCCCCCAAGGCAAGTGGAGGCGCCCCCTTCCCTAGGGTTCCCAACCCTAGGCGTAGGGGGGCCAAGGGGGGGCACACCAGCCCACCAGGGATTGGTTCCCCTCCCACTTCAGACCATGGGGCCCTCCGGAATGGGTGGCCCCACCTGGTGGACCCCCGGGACCCTTCCGGTGGTCCTGCTACAATACCGGTGACCCCCGAAACTTTCCCGATGGCCGAAACTTGACTTCCCATATATAATTCTTTACCTCCGGACCATTCCAGAACTCCTCGTGACGTCCGGGATCTCATCCAGGACTCCGAACAACTTTCGGTTTGCTGCATACTAATATCTCTACAACCCTAGCGTCACTGAACCTTAAGTGTGTAGACCCTACGGGTTCGGGAGACACGTAGACATGACCGAGATAGCTCTCCGGTCAATAACCAATAGCGGGATCTGGATACCCATGTTGGTTCCTACATGCTCCTCGATGATCTCATCAGATGAACCACGATGTCGAGGATTCAAGCAACCCCATATACAATTCCCTTTGTCAATCGGTATGTTACTTGCCCGAGATTCGATCGTCGGTATCCCAATACCTCGTTCACTCTCATTACCGGCAAGTCACTTTACTCGTACCGTAATGCATGATCCCGTGACCAGACTTGGTCACTTTGAGCTCATTATGATGATGCATTACCGAGTGGGCCTAGAGATACCTCTCCGTCATACGGAGTGACAAATCCCAGTCTCAATCCGTGTCAACTCAACAGACACTTTCGGAGATACCCGTAGTATACCTTTATAGTCACCCAGTTACGTTGTGACGTTTGGTACACCCAAAGCACTCCTACGGTATCCGGGAGTTACACGATCTCATGGTCTAAGGAAAAGATACTTGACATTGGAAAAGCTCTAGCAAACGAACTACACGATCTTGTGCTATGCTTAGGATTGGGTCTTATCCATCACATCATTCTCCTAATGATGTGATCCCGTTATCAATGACATCCAATGTCCATAGTCAGGAAACCATGACTATCTGTTGATCAACGAGCTAGTCAACTAGAGGCTCACTAGGGACATATTGTGGTCTATGTATTCACACATGTATTATGATTTCCGGATAACACAATTATAGCATGAATAAAAGACAATTATCATGAACAAGGAAATATAATAATAATCCTTTTATTATTGCCTCTAGGGCATATTTCCAACAGTCTCCCACTCGCACTAGAGTCAATAATCTAGTTACATTGTGATGAATCGAACACCCATAGAGTTCTCGTGTTGATCATGTTTTGCTCGCGGAAGAGGTTTAGTTAACGGATCTGCGACATTCAGATCCGTGTGTACTTTGCAAATATCTATGTCTCCATCTTGAACATTTTCACGGATGGAGTTGAAACGATGCTTGATGTGCCTGTTCTTCTTGTGAAACCTGGGCTCATTGGCAAGGGCAATAGCTCCAGTGTTGTCACGCAAGAGAGTGATCAGCCCCGACGCATTGGGTATGACTCCTAGGTCGGTGATGAACTCCTTCATCCATATTGCTTCATGCGCTGCCTCCGAGGCTGCCATGTACTCTGCTTCACATGTAGATCCTGCCACAACGCTCTGCTTGCAACTGCACCAGCTTACTGCTCCACGATTCAACATATACACGTATCCGGTTTATGACTTAGAGTCATCCAGATCTGTGTCGAAGCTAGCATCGATGTAACCCTTTATGACGAGCTCTTTGTCACCTCCATAAACGAGAAACATGTCCTTTGTCCTTTTCAGGTACTTCAGGATATTCTGACCGATGTCCAGTGTTCCTTGCCGAGATTACTTTGGTACCTTCCTACCAAACTTACGGCAAGGTTTACATCAGGTCTGGTACACAGCATGGCATACATAATAGATCCTATGGCTGAGGCATAGGGGATGACACTCATCTCTTCTTTATCTTCTGCCGTGGTCGGGCATTGAGCCGAGCTCAATCTCACACCTTGCAATACAGGCAAGAACCCGTTCTTGGACTGATCTATATTGAACTTCTTCAATATCTTATCAAGGTATGTGCTTTGTGAAAGACCTATGAGGCGTCTCAGTCTATCCCTATAGATCTTGATGCCTAATATGTAAGCAGCTTCTCTAAGGTCCTTCATTGAAAAACACTTATTCAAATAGGCCTTTATGCTGTCCAAAAGTTCTATATCATTTCCCATCAGAAGTATGTTATCTACATATAATATGAGAAATGCTACAGAGCTCCCACTCACTTTCTTGTAAATGCAGGCTTCTCCATAAGTCTGCATAAACCCAAATGCTTTGATCATCTCATCAAAGCAAATGTTCCAACTCCGAGATGCTTGCACCAGTCCATAAATGGATCGCTGGAGCTTGCATACCTTGTTAGAATTCTTAGGGTCGACAAAACCTTCCGGCTGCATCATATACAGTTCTTCCTTATGATAGCCGTTAAGGAATGTCGTTTTGACGTCCATATGCCATATCTCATAATCATAGTATGCGGCAATTGCTAATATGATTCGGGCGGACTTCAGCTTCGCTGCGGGAGAGAAAGTCTCATCGTAGTCAACCCCTTGAACTTGTCGATAACCCTTAGCGACAAGTCATGCTTTATAGATGGTAACATTACCATCCGCGTCCGTCTTCTTCTTAAAGATCCATTTGTTTTCTATCACTCACTGATCATCGGGCAAGTCTGTCAAAGTCCATACTTTGTTTTCATACATGGATTCTATCTCGGATTGCATGGCTTCAAGCCATTTGTTGGAATCTGGGCCCGCCATCGCTTCTTCATAGTTCGAAGGTTCGCCGTTGTCTAACAACATGATTTCCAGGACAGGGTTGCCATACCACTCTGGCGTGGAACGTGTCCTTGTAGACCTAAGAAGTTCAGTAGCAACTTGATCTGAAGTACCTTGATCATCATCATTAATTTCCTCTCCAGTCGGTGTAGGCACCACAGGAACATTTTCCTGAGCTGCACTACTTTCCGGTTCAAGAGGTAGTACTTCATCGAGTTCTACTTTCCTCCCATTTACTCCTTTTGAGAGAAACTCTTTTTCCAGAAAGGATCCGTTCTTGGCAACAAAGATCTTGCCTTCGGATCTAAGGTAGAAGGTATACCCAATGGTTTCCTTAGGGTATCCTATGAAGACGCATTTTTCCAACTTGGGTTCGAGCTTTTCAGGTTGAAGTTTCTTGACATAAGCATCGCATCCCCAAACTTTTAGAAATGACAGCTTAGGTTTCTTCCCAAACCATAATTCATACGGTGTCGTCTCAATGGATTTAGACGGAGCCCTATTTAAAGTGAATGTAGTTGTCTCTAGTGTGTATCCCCAAAATGATAGCGGTAAATCGGTAAGAGACATCATAGATCGCACCATATCCAATAGAGTGTGATTACGACATTTGGACACACCGTTACGCTGAGGTGTTCCAGGCGGCGTGAGTTGTGAAACGATTCCACATTTCCTTAAGTGCGTACCAAATTCGTGACTTAAATATTCTCCTCCACGATCTGAACGTAAGAAATTTATTTTTCAGTCACGTTGATTCTCTACTTCATTCTGAAATTCCTTGAACTTTTCAAAGGTCTCAGACTTGTGTTTCATCAAGTAGACATACCCATATCTACTCAAGTCATCAGTGAGAGTGAGAACATAACGATATCCTCCGCGAGCCTCAACACTCATTGGACCGCACACATTAGTATGTATGATTTCCAATAAGTTGGTTGCTCGCTCCATTGTTCCGTAGAACGGAGTCTTGGTCATTTTGCCCATGAGGCATGGCTCGCATGTGTCAAATGATTCATAATCGAGAGACTCTAAAAGTTCAGCAGCATGGAGCTTCTTCATGCGCTTGACACCAATGTGCCAAGACGGCAGTGCCACAAGTATGTGGGACTATCGTTATCAACTTTACATCTTTTGGTATTCACACTATGAATATGTGTAACATCACGTTCGAGATTCATTAAGAATAAACCATTGACCATCGGGGCATGACCATAAAACATATCTCTCATATAAATAGAACAACCATTATTCTCGGATTTAAATGAGTAACCATCTCGTATTAAACGAGATCCAGATACAATATTCATGCTCAAACTTGGCACTAAATAACAATTATTGAGGTTTAAAACTAATCCCGTAGGTAAATGTAGAGGTAGCGTGCCGACGGCGATCACATCGACCTTGGAACCATTCCCGACACGCATCGTCACCTCGTCCTTCGCCAGTCTCCGCTTATTCCGCAGCTCCTGCTTTGAGTTACAAATATGAGCAACGGCACTGGTATCAAATACCCATGAGCTACTACGAGTACTGGTAAGGTACACATCAATTACATGTATATCACATATACCTTTAGTGTTGCCGGCCTTCTTGTCCGCTAAGTATTTGGGACAGTTCCGCTTCCAGTGACCCTTCCCTTTGCAATAAAAGCACTCAGTCTCAGGCTTGGGTCCATTCTTTGACTTCTTCCCGGCAACTGGCTTACCGGGCGCGGCAACATCCTTGCCGTCCTTCTTGAAGTTATTCTTACCCTTGCCTTTCTTGAACTTGGTGGTTTTATTGACCATCAACACTTGATGTTCTTTTTTGATTTCTACCTCTGCTGACTTCAGCATTGAAAATACTTCAGGAATAGTTTTCACCATCCCCTACATATTGTAGTTCATCACAAAGCTCTTGTAGCTCGGTGGGAGCGACTGAAGGATTCTATCAATGACCGCCTCGTCCGAGAGGCTAATGTCCAGCTGGGACAGGCGGTTGTGCAACCCAGACATTTTGAGTATGTGCTCACTGACAAAACTATTTTCCTCCATCTTACAACTATTGAACTTGTCGGAGACTTCATATCTCTCGACCCGGGGGTGAGCTTGGAAAACCATTTTCAGCTCCTCAAACATCTCATATGCTCCGTGTTGCTCAAAACGCTTTTGGAGCCCCGGTTCTAAGTTGTAAAGCATGCCGCACTGAACGAGGGAGTAATCATCAGCATGTGACTGCCAAGCGTTCATAACGTCTTGGTTCTCTGGGATGGGTGCTTCACCTAGCGGTCCTTCTAGGACATATGCTTTCTTGGCAGCTATGAGGATGATCCTTAGGTTCCGGACCCAGTCCGTATAGTTGCTGCCATCATCTTTCAGCTTGGTTTTCTCTAGGAACGCGTTGAAGTTCATGTTGAAATCAGCGTTGGTCATTTGATCTATAAGACATTTTTTGCAAAGATTTTAGACTAAGTTCATGATAATTAAGTTCATCTAATCAAATTATTTAATGAACTCCCACTCAGATTAGACATCCCTCTAGTCATCTAAGTGTTACATGATCCGAGTCGACTAGGCCGTGTCCGATCATCACGTGAGACGGACTAGTCATCATCGGTGAACATCTCCATGTTGATCATATCTTCCATACGACTCATGTTCGACCTTTCGGTCTCTGTGTTCCGAGGCCATGTCTGTACATGCTAGGCTCGTCAAGTTAACCTAAGTGTTTTGCATGTGTAAATCTGTCTTACACCCGTTGTATGTGAACGTTAGAATCTATCACACCCGATCATCACGTGGTGCTTCGAAACAACGAACTGTCGCAACGGCGCATAGTTAGGGGGAACACTTTCTTGAAATTATTATGAGGGATCATCTTATTTACTACCGTCGTTCTAAGTAAACAAGATACAAAAACATGATAAACATCACATGCAATCAAATAGTAGTGACATGATATGGCCAATATCATATAGCTCCTTTGATCTCCATCTTCGGGGCTCCATGATCATCTTCGTCACCGGCATGACACCATGATCTCCATCATCATGATCTCCATCATCGTGTCTCCATGAAGTTGCTCGCCAACTATTACTTCTACTACTATAGCTAACGGTTTAGCAATAAAGTAAAGTAATTACATGGCGTTAAATCATTGACACGCAGGTCATACAATAATTAAGACAACTCCTATGGCTCCTGCCGGTTGTCATACTCATCAACATGCAAGTCGTGATTCCTATTACAAGAACATGATCTTATACATCACAATATATCATTCATCATTCATCACAACTTTTGGCCATATCACATCACAAAGCAATTGCTGCAAAAACAAGTTAGACGTCCTCTTATTGTTGTTGCATCTTTTACGTGGCTGCAATAGGGTTCTAGCAAGAACGTTTTCTTACCTACGAAAAAGCCACAACGTGATTTGTCAACTTCTATTTACCCTTCATAAGGACCCTTTTCATCGAATCCGCTCCAACTAAAGTGGGAGAGACAGACACCCGCTAGCCACCTTATGCAACTAGTGCATGTCAGTCGGTGGAACCTGTCTCACGTAAGCGTACGTGTAAGGTCGGTCCGGGCCACTTCATCCCACAATACCGCTGAAGCAAAATAAGACTAGTAGTGGCAAGAAAGTTGACAACATCTACGCCCACAACAGATTTGTGTTCTACTCGTGCAAAGAGAACTACGCATAGACCTAGCTCATGATGCCACTGTTGGGGAACGTTGCAGAAAATAAAAAATTTCCTACGGTTTCACCAAGATCAATCTATGAGTTCATCTAGCAACAAGAGAGAGGAGTGCATCTACATACCCTTGTAGATCGAGCGCAAGCGTTCAAGGGAACAGGGTTGAGGGAGTCGTACTCATTGTGATCCAAATCACCGGAGATCCTAGCGTCGAACAGACGGCACCTCCGCGTTCAACACACGTACGGTCAGCGTGACGTCTCCTCCTTCTTGATCTAGCAAGGGGGAGAAGAGGTTGATGAAGATCCAGCAGCACAATGGCGTGGTGGTGGATGCAGCAGGGATCTCGGCATGGCTTCGCCAAGCATCTGCAAGAGGGAGAGGTGTAGCAAGGGGGGAGGGAGGCGCCAAGTGCAAAGGTGCGGCTGCCCTCCCTCCCCCCCCCCTCTTTATATAGGGGCCCTTGGGGGGGCGCCAGCCCTAGGAGATTGAATCTCCAAGGGGGCGGCGGCCAAGGGGGTGCCTTGCCCCCCAAGGCAAGTGGAGGCGCCCCCTCCCCTAGGGTTCCCAACCCTAGGCGCAGGGGGGGCCAAGGGGGGGCGCACCAGCCCACCAGGGGCTGGTTCCCCTCCCACTTCAGCCCATGGGGCCCTCCGGGATGAGTGGCCCCACCCGATGGACCCCCGGGACCCTTCCGGTGGTCCCGGTACAATACCGGTGACCCCCGAAACTTTCCCGATGGCCGAAACTCGACTTCCCATATATAATTCTTTACCTCCGGACCATTCCGGAACTTCTCTTGACGTCTGGAATCTCATCCGGGACTCCGAACAACTTTCGGTTTGCTGCATACTAATATCTCTACAACCCTAGCATCACCGAACCTTAAGTGTGTAGACCCTATGGGTTCGGGAGACACGTAGACATGGCCGAGACAGCTCTCCGGTCAATAACCAACAGCGGGATCTGGATACCCATGTTGGCTCCTACATGCTCCTCGATGATCTCATCGGATGAACCACGATGTCGAGGATTCAAGCAACCTCGTATACAATTCCCTTTGTCAATCGGTATGTTACTTGCCCGAGATTCGATCGTCGGTATCCCAATACCTCGTTCAATATCGTTACCGGCAAGTCACTTCACTCGTACCATAATGCATGATCCCGTGACCAGACTTGGTCACTTTGAGCTCATTATGATGATGCATTACCAAGTGGGCCCAGAGATACCTCTCCATCATACGAAGTGACAAATCCTAGTCTCGATCCGTGTCAACTCAACAGACACTTTCGGAGATCCCTGTAGTATACCTTTATAGTCACCCAGTTACGTTGTGACGTTTGGTACACCCAAAGCACTCCTATGGTATCCGGGAGTTACACGATCTCATTGTCTAAGGAAAAGATACTTGACATTGGAAAAGCTCTAGCAAACGAACTACACGACCTTGTGCTATGCTTAGGATTGGGTCTTGTCCATCACATCATTCTCCTAATGATGTGATCCCGTTATCAATGACATCCAATGTCCATAGTCAGGAAACCATGACTATCTGTTGATCAACGGGCTAGTCAACTAGAGGCTCACTAGGGACATATTGTGGTCTATGTATTCACACATGTATTATGATTTCCGGATAACACAATTATAGAATGAATAAAATACAATTATCATGAACAAGGAAATATAATAATAATCCTTTTATTATTGCCTCTAGGGTATATTCCAATAAGCGGGGCTTAGAAGACGGATCCGCAACAACAGCAGCCAGACATGCCGCCAACCAAGAAATAGTACCATCATTACGTTCCTTTGGTCGAAAAATGCCACTGTGACTGTGTGTATGTGGTCGTAACACAGGAGCCATCAAGGTCGAGGGAGCAGCCGGCGAGGGGCTGTGTGACGATGATGAAGAAGACTCAGCTGGCGAGAGGCTAGACGTGGAGAGCCCAGGCGATGATGAGCTAGGCGATGGAGCCAAGTCCGCCATCGGTCTAACCGACGGAGCCATGGGCGATCCCAGCATAGCAGGCCGAACCACGGGCGATGCCGGCGTAGCGGGCCGAGCTGCGGGTGATGCCGGCGTAGCAGGCCGAGCCGCGGGCGATGCCGGCATAGCGGGTCGAGCCACGGGTGAGGCTGGCATAGCAGGCCGAGCCACTAGAGACGCGGGCGACGCTGGCGTACCGGTCCGACACGGGACGAGGCCGGCGCCACAGGCGCATCCGCCGATCATGCATGGGCGCACAGATCGAGGCCATGCAACATCGCGTTGCGATCGACGTGCATATCAGAGAGCGGCGGAGATGATGATGGTGAGTCCTCCAAAAGCTCCAAACGAGCCCCACGTCTAGTTCCTGCACCATGGTTAGGCAATAACACAAGAGAGTGTGCAACATCATAAAATTGGTCAGAGGCAAGAGAGGATGAATGCATGGACGGAGAGGCATCTGTGGAGACAGGTAGGTTGGCAAACGGAGAAACAAGCTCATCAAACACGACATCCCGAGAAATGTAGACACGATTAATGAGAACATGAAGACATTTGTAATCTTTATGAAGGGAACTATAGCCAAGGAAGACACACTTTTTGGACCTAAATTCCAGCTTGCGTTTGTTATAGGGTTGAATATGCGGCCATCAAGCACACCCAAATACTTTAAAGAAAGTGTAGTCAGGTTGTTCATTAAGGAGAAGTTCAATGGGAGTCTTCATGTTGAGAACACGTGTGGGAGTACGATTGATAACAAAGCATGCATGCAATGGTAAAAGCATCACTCCAAAATTGGAAAGGAACCGACGCATGGGCCAAAAGAGTGAGACCAGTCTCGACAATATGACGATGCTTACGTTCGACAGAACCATTCTACTGATGAGTATGTGGACATGCTAAATGATGAGCAATCCCAAGCGACTGGAAGAAGGAGTTGAGGTTGTGATACTCACCACCCCAGTCCGACTGAACATGAACAATTTTATGCTTGAGAAGACGTTCAACATGTTTTTGAAACTGAACAACAATATCAAACACATCAGATTTACGCTTAATAAGATAGAGCCAAGTAAAGCGACTGTAATCATCCACAAAACTAATATAATAGTTATGACCACTGACAGAAGTTTGGGCAGGGCCCCATACATCCGAAAAAACAAGTTCTAAACGATGTTTCACCTCACAACTAGACTCTGAAAAAGGAAGTTGATGACTCTTCCCCTGCTGACAAGCATCACACACTGCTACATCATTATTGCTAGAGACACTAGGAAGCTCATGAAGACGCAAAACATGACGAACAATAGGTGTGGCAGGATGACCAAGACGAGCATGCCACTGTGACGACGAGACGCGAACTCCACTGAAAACCCGAGAGACTCCAGGATTCTCCAGATGGTAAAGGCCCTGGTAGAGACGCCCACTAAGAAGAACGTCCCTCGTGTCCCGATCCTTAATAAAAAGATCAAACGGGAGAAATTCACAAAACATATTATTGTCATAAGTGAGTTTAGGAACTGAAAGGAGATTACGTGTCATAGATGGTACTCTAAGAATATCACGAAGCTGAAGCCTCCTAGTGGCATGACTAGTAAGAAGGGATGCTTGACCAATATGCGAGATGTGCATACCTGCTCCGTTGGCGGTGTGGATATTATCGGAGCCGTGATAGGGCTCGCGAGGATGAAGCTTCCCCATCTCATTCGTCAGATACTCCATCGCCCCAGAGTCCATGTACCAGTGTGGATCAATGGAGTAGGACTGAGTATGGCCCTGCGGCTTCTGTGGCACCGGGCGGTCGGCCATGGCCACCTGTCGCGCAGTGTTGCGCGTGTCCTTGTAGTCATTGCCGAGACCGAGGAAACTCTTCTGAAAACGGCGATGGCACTTGGAGGCCCAATGCCTGTCAAGACCACAAAGCTGGCAGACCCGCCGACCCCCATCACCAGGTAGAGTCAGAGTGGGGGTGGACGAGGCCAGAGGCAGCGACGCGGGCCCCTTGCCCAAGGCGGAGGACTGAGCACCGCTGGAGGGGCGACCACCTCTGTAGGCCGCGTTGGCGGAGGAGGAGCCGCGGCTGCGGTTGGCACGACGCGCCTCAACGCACTACTCAGTGAAGAGAAGTCGAGAGTAGACCTCATGCGCCATCATGGGGGTAGTGTTTCCGCGCTCATTAATGATTTCAACCAAACCATCATACTCTTCGTCGAGGCCGTTGACAATGAAGGAGTTGAACTCAGAGTCGGTAAGCGGCTGTCCAATGGATGCCAGTGTGTCAACATGAGCCTTGACCTTGTTGTAGAACTCCGTTGCCGTGGTATCAAGTTTCTCACAGGCGCCAAGCTCGCGGCGGAGGGCACTAACACGGGCTTGGGACTATGACGCAAAAGAGCGCTCAAGGATGGTCCAAGCCTCATGGGAAGTCTTTGCAAAGACGATGAGCCCGGCAACGGCCGGAGTGAGCGAATCCTGGATGGAGGAGAGGTTCGCCTGGTCCTGCCCCGTCCAGACATGGTGTGTCGGGTTGTAAACCGGACGGTTCACGCTGTCCACCAGCGCGGGAGGGCAAGGAAAAGTGTCGTCGACATAGCCAAGCAGATAGTGGCTCCCAAGGAGCAGAAGAACCTGCGCACGCCAGAAAATATAATTGTCGGGCGAGAGATTGACGGTGATGAAGGAAATATGCCCTAGAGGCAATAATAAAGTTATTATTTATTTCCTCATATCATGATAAATGTTTATTATTCATGCTAGAATTGTATTAACCGGAAACATGATACATGTGTGAATACATAGACAAACATAACGTCACTAGTATGCCTCTACTTAACTAGCTCATTAATCAAAGATGGTTATGTTTCCTAACCATAGACATGTGTTGTCATTTGATTAAAGAGATCACATCATTAGGAGAATGATGTGATTGACATGACCCATTCTGTTAGCCTAGCACTTGATCGTTTAGTATGTTGCTATTGCTTTCTTCATGACTTATACATGTTCCTGTAACTATGAGATTATGCAACTCCCGTTTATCGGAGGAACACTTTGTGTGCTACCAAACGTCACAACGTAACTGGGTGATTATAAAGGAGCTCTACAGGTGTCTCCAAAGCTACATGTTAGGTTGGCGTATTTCGAGATTAGGTTTTGTCACTCCGGTTGTCGGAGAGGTATCTCTAGGCCCTCTCGGTAATGCACATCACTATAAGCCTTGCAAGCAATGTAGCTAATGAGTTAGTTACGGAATGATGCATTATGTAATGAGTAAAGAGACTTGCCGGTAACGAGATTGAACTAGGTATTAGATACCGACGATCGAATCTCGGGCAAGTAACATGCCGATGACAAAGGGAACAACGTATGTTGTTATGCGGTTTGACCGATAAAGATCTTCGTAGAATATGTAGGAGCCAATATGAGCATCCAGGTTCCGCTATTGGTTATTGACCGAGAATAGTTCTAGGTCATGTCTACATAGTTCTCGAACCCATAGGGTCCGCACGCTTAACATTACGATGACATTTTTATTATGAGTTTATATATTTTGATGTACCGAAGGTTATTCGGAGTCCCGTATGTGATCCCAGACATGACGAGGAGTCTCAAAATGGTCGAGACATAAAGATTGATATATTGGAAGCCTATATTTGGATATCGGAATCGTTCCGGGAGAAACCGGGATTTTTCCGGAGTACCGGGGGGTTACCGGAACCCCCCCCCCCCGGGGGGGGGGGTTATTGGGCCTACATGGGCCATGATGGAGAAGAGGAGGGTCGGCCAGGGCAGGCCGCGCGCCCCCTCCCCCCTAGTCCAAATAGGACAAGGAAGGGGGGCGGCGCCCCCCTTTCCTCTTTCCCCTCCCCCCTTTCCTTCTACGCCAAGGCAAGAGGGGGAGTCCTACTCCCGGTGGGAGTAGGACTCCTCCAGGCGCACCCCTAGGGGGCCGGCCACACCTCCCCCCTCCCTCCTTTATATACGGGGGCAGGGGGGCACCTCTAGACACACAAGTTGATCTTCGTGATTGTTCCTTAGTCGTGTGTGGTGCCCTCCTCCACCATATTCCACCTCGGTCATATCATTGCGGTGTTTAGGCGAAGCCCTGCATCGGTAGAACATCATCATCGTCACCACGCCGTCGTGCTGACGGAACTCATCCCCGACACCCTGCTGGATCGGAGTCCAGGGATCGTCATCGAGCTGAACATGTGCTGAACTCGGAGGTGCCGTACGTTCGGTGCTTGGATCGGTCGGATCGTGAAGACGTACGACTACATCAACCGTGTTGTCATAATGCTTCCGCTTACGGTCTATGAGGGTACGTGGACAACACTCTCCCCTCTCGTTGCTATGCATCACCATGATCTTGCGTGTGCGTAGGAAATTTTTTGAAATTACTACGTTCCCCAACAGTGGCATCCGAGCCTAGGTTTTATGCGTTGATTTTATTTGCACGAGTAGAACACAAGTGAGTTGTGGGCGATACAAGTCATACTGCTTACCAGCATGTCATACTTTGGTTCAGCGGTATTGTTGGATGAAGCGGCCCGGACCGACATTACGCGTACGCTTACGCGAGACTGGTTTTACCGCCGTGCTTCGCACACAGGTGACTAGCGGGTCTCTGTTTCTCCAACTTTAGTTGAACCGAGTGTGGCTACGCCCGGTCCTTGCAAAGGTTAAAACAGCACTAACTTGATGAACTATCGTTGTGGTTTTGATGCGTAGGTAAGAACGGTTCTTGCTCAACCCGTAGCAGCCACGTAAAATTTGCGACAACAAAGTAGAGGACATCTAACTTGTTTTTCCAGGGCATGTTGTGATGTGATATGGTCAAGACGTGATGCTATATTGTATGAGATGATCATGTTTTGTAACCGAAGTTATCGGCAACTGGCAGGAGCCATATGGTTGTCGCTTTATTGTATGAAATGCAAACGCCCTGTAATTGCTTTACTTTACCACTAAGTGGTAGCGATAGTCGTAGAAGCAATAGATGGCGTAGCGACAACGATGCTACGATGGAGATCAAGGTGTCGCGCCGGTGATGATGGTGATCACGACGGTGCTTCGGAGATGGAGATCACAAGCACAAGATGATGATGGCCATATCATATCACTTATATTGATTGCATGTGATGTTTATCCTTTATGCATCTTATCTTGCTTTGATTGACGGTACATTTTAAGATGATCTCTCACTAAAAAATTATCAAGAAGTGTTCTCCCTGAGTATGCACCGTTGCGAAAGTTCTTCGTGCTGAGACACCACGTGATGATCGGGTGTGATAGGCTCTACGTTCAAATACAACGGGTGCAAAACAGTTGCACACGCGGAATACACAGGTTAAACTTGACGAGCCTAGCATATAACAGATATGGCCTCGGAACACGGAGACCGAAAGGTCGAACGTGAATCATATAGTAGATATGATCAACATAGTGATGTTCACCATTGAAACTACTCCATCTCACGTGATGATCGGACATGGTTTAGTTGATTTGGATCACGTGATCACTTAGATGACTAGAGAGATGTTTGTCTAAGTGGGAGTTCTTAAGTAATATGATTAATTGAACTTAAATTTATCATGAACTTAGTACCTGATAGTATTTTTCTTGTCTATGTTTGTTGTAGAAGGCTCGTGCTGTTGTTCCATTGAATTTTAATGCGTTCCTTGAGAAAGCAAAGTTGAAAGATGATGGTAGCAATTACATAGACTGGGTCCGTAACCTGAGGATTATCCTCATTGCTGCACAGAAGAATTACGTCCTGGAAGCACTGCTGGGTGCCAGGCCTGCTGCTGATGCAACTGACGACGTTAAGAACGTCTGGCAGAGCAAAGCTGATGACTACTCGATAGTTCAGTGTGCCATGCTTTATGGCTTAGAACCGGGTCTTCAACGATGTTTTGAACGTCATGGAGCATATGAGATGTTTCAGGAGTTGAAGTTAATATTTCAAGCAAATGCCCGGATTGAGAGATATGAAGTCTCCAATAAGTTCTATATCTGCAAGATGGAGGAGAATAGTTCTGTCAGTGAACACATACTCAAAATGTCTGGGTATAATAATCACTTGATTCAACTGGGAGTTAATCTTCCTGATGATAGTGTCATTAACAGAATTCTTCAATCACTGCCACCAAGCTACAAGAGCTTCGTGATGAACTATAATATGCAAGGGATGAACAAGACTATTCCCGAGCTCTTTGCAATGCTAAAAGTCGCGGAGGTAGAAATCAAGAAGGAGCATCAAGTGTTGATGGTCAACAAGACCACCAGTTTCAAGAAAAAGGGCAAAGGGAAGAAGAAGGGGAACTTCAAGAAGAACAGCAAACAAGTTGCTGCTCAAGAGAAGAAGCCCAAGTCTGGACCTAAGCCTGAGACTGAGTGCTTCTACTGCAAGTAGACTGGACACTGGAAGCGGAACTGCCCCAAGTATTTGGCGGATAAGAAGGATGGCAAAGTAAACAAAGGTATATGTGATATACATGTTATTGATGTGTACCTTACTAATACTCGCAGTAGTACCTGGGTATTTGATACTGGTTCTGTTGCTAATATTTGCAACTCGAAACAGGGACTACGGATTAAGCGAAGATTGGCTAAGGACGAGGTGACGATGCGCGTGGGAAATGGTTCCAAAGTCGATGTGATCGCAGTCGGCATGCTACCTCTACATCTACCATCGGGATTAGTTTTAGACCTAAATAATTGTTATTTGGTGCCAGCGTTAAGCATGAACATTATATCTGGATCTTGTTTGATGCGAGACGGTTATTCATTTAAATCAGAGAATAATGGTTGTTCTATTTATATGAGTAATATCTTTTATGGTCATGCACCCTTGAAGAGTGGTCTATTTTTATTGAATCTCGAAAGTAGTGATACACATATTCATAGTGTTGAAACCAAAAGATGCAGAGTTGATAATGATAGTGCAACTTATTTGTGGCACTGTCGTTTAGGTTATATCGGTATAAAGCGCATGAAGAAACTCCATACTGATGGACTTTTGGAATCACTTGATTATGAATCACTTGGTACTTGCGAACCGTGCCTCATGGGCAAGATGAATAAAACACCGTTCTCCGGAACTATGGAGCGAGCAACTGATTTATTGGAAATCATACATACTGATGTTTGTTGTCCAATGAATATTGAGGCTCGCGGTGGGTATCGTTATTTTCTCACCTTCACAGATGATTTGAGCAGATATGGGTATATCTACTTAATGAAACACAAGTCTGAAACATTTGAAAAGTTCAAAAAATTTAGAGTGAAGTGGAAAATCATCGTAATAAGAAAATAAAATTTCTATGATCTGATCATGGAGGAGAATATTTGAGTTACGAGTTTAGTTTACATTTGAAACAATGCGGAATAGTTTCGCAACTCACGCCACCCGGAACACCATAACGAAATGGTGTGTCTGAACGTCGTAATCGTACTTTACTACATATGGTGCAATCTATGATGTCTCTTACTAATTTACCGCTATCGTTTTGGGGTTATGCTTTAGAGACGGCCGCATTCACGTTAAACAGGGCACCATCAAAATCCGTTAAGACGATGCCTCATGAACTGTGGTTTGGCAAGAAACCAAAGTTGTCGTTTCTTAAAGTTTGGGGCTGCGATGCTTATTGAAGAAACTTCAACCGGATAAGCTCGAACCCAAATCGGAGAAATGTGTCTTCATAGGATACCCAAAAGAGACTGTTGGGTATGCCTTCTATCACAGATCTGAGGGCAAGATTTTCGTTGCTAAATTCGGATCCTTTCTAGAGAAGGAGTTTCTCTCGAAAGAAGTGAGTGGGAGGAAAGTAGAACTTGATGAGGTAACTGCACCTGCTCCCTTATTGGAAAGTAGTCCATCACAAGAACCGGTTCCTGTGACAACTACACCAATTAGTGAGGAAGCTAATGATATTGATTATGAAACTTTAGATCAAGTTTCTACTGAACCTCGTAGGTCTACCAGAGTAAGATCCACACCAGAGTGGTACGGTAATCCTATTCTGGAAGTCATGTTACTTGACCATGGCGAACCTACAAACTATGAGGAAGCGATGATGAGCCCAGATTTCGCAAAATGGCTAGAAGCCATGAAATCTGAGATGGGATCCATGCATGAGAACAAAGTATGGACTTTGGTTGACTTGCCCGATGATCGGCAAGCCATTGAGAATAAATGGATCTTTAAGAAGAAGACTGACGCAGATGGTAATGTAACTGTCTATAAAGCTCGACTTGTTGTGAAAGGTTTTCGACAAGTTCAAGGGGTTGACTACGATGAGACTTTCTCACCCGTAGCGATGCTTAAGTCTGTCTGAATCATGTTAGCAATTGCTGCATTTTATGATTATGAAATTTGGCAAATGGATGTCAAAACTGCATTCTTGAATGGATTTCTGGAAGAAGAGTTGTATATGATGCAACCAGAAGGTTTTGTCGATCCAAAAGGTGCTAACAAAGTGTGCAAGCTCCAGCGATCCATTTATGGACTGGTGCAAGCATCTCGGAGTTGGAATAAACGCTTTGATAGTGTGATCAAAGCATATGGTTTTATACAGACTTTTGGAGAAGCCTGTATTTACAAGAAAGTGAGTGGGAGCTCTATAGCATTTCTCATATTATATGTAGATGACATATTGTTAATTGGAAATTATATAGAATTTCTGGATAGCATAAAGGGATACTTGAATAAAAGGTTTTCTATGAAAGACCTCGGTGAAGCTGCTTACATATTGGGCATCAAGATTTATAGAGATAGATCAAGACGCTTAATTGTACTTTCACAAAGCACATACCTTGATAAAGTTTTGAAAAAGTTCAAAATGGATCAGGCAAAGAAAGGGTTCTTGCCTGTATTACAAGGTGTGAAGTTGAGTCAGACTCAATGCCCGACCACAACAGAAGATAGAGAGAAAATGAAAAATATTCCCTATGCTTCAGCCATAGGCTCTATCATGTATGCAATGCTGTGTACCAGACCTGACGTATGCTTAGCAATAAGCTTGGCAGGAAGGTACCAAAGTAATCCAGGAGTGGATCACTGGACAGCGGTCAAGAACATCCTGAAATACCTGAAAAGGACTAAGGATATGTTTCTCGTATATGGAGGTGACAAAGAGCTAGTCGTAAATGATTACGTCGATGCAAGCTTTGACACTAATCCGGATGATTCTAAATCACAAACCGGATACGTGTTTTTATTAAACAGTGGAGTTGTAAGTTGGTGCAGTTCTAAACAAAGCGTCGTGGCGGGATCTACATGTGAAGCGGAGTACATAGCTGCTTCGGAAGCAGCAAATGAAGGAGTCTGGATGAAAGAGTTCATTTCCGATCTAGGTGTCATACCTAGTGCATCGGGACCAATGAAGATCTTCTGTGACAATACTGGTGCAATTGCCTTGGCAAAGGAATCCAGATTTCACAAAAGGACCAAGCACATCAAGAGACACTTCAATTCCATCTGGGACCAAGTCCAGGTGGGAGACATAGAGATTTGCAAGATACATACAGATCTGAATGTTGCAGACCCGTTGACTAAGCCTCTTCCACGAGCAAAATATGATCAGCACCAAGACTCCATGGGTGTTAGAATCATTACTGTGTAATCTAGATTACTGACTCTAGTGCAAGTGGGAGACTGAAGGAAATATGCCCTAGAGGCAATAATAAAGTTATTATTTATTTCCTCATATCATGATAAATGTTTATTATTCATGCTAGAATTGTATTAACCGGAAACATGATACATGTGTGAATACATAAACAAACATAACATCACTATTATGCCTCTACTTAACTAGCTCACTAATCAAAGATGGTTATGTTTCCTAACCATAGACATGTGTTGTCATTTGATTAAAGAGATCACATCATTAGGAGAATGATGTGATTGACATGACCCATTCCGTTAGCCTAGCACTTGATCGTTTAGTATGTTGCTATTGCTTTCTTCATGACTTATACATGTTCCTGTAACTATGAGATTATGCAACTCCCGTTTATCGGAGGAACACTTTGTGTGCTACCAAACGTCACAACGTAACTGGGTGATTATAAAGGAGCTCTACAGGTGTCTCCAAAGCTACATGTTGGGTTGGCGTATTTCGAGATTAGGTTTTGTCACTCCGATTGTCGGAGAGGTATCTCTGGGCCCTCTCGGTAATGCACATCACTATAAGCCTTGCAAGCAATGTAGCTAATGAGTTAGTTACGGAATGATGCATTACATAACGAGTAAAGAGACTTGCCGGTAACGAGATTGAACTAGGTATTAGATAACGATGATCGAATCTCGGGCAAGTAACATGCCGATGACAAAGGGAACAACGTATGTTGTTATGCGGTTTGACCGATAAAGATCTTCGTAGAATATGTAGGAGCCAATATGAGCATCCAGGTTCCGCTATTGGTTATTGACCGAGAATAGTTCTAGGTCATGTCTACATAGTTCTCGAACCCATAGGGTCCGCACGCTTAACGTTACGATGACAGTTTTATTATGGGTTTATATGTTTTGATGTACCAAAGGTTGTTCGGAGTCCCGGATGTGATCCCGGACATGACGAGGAGTCTCGAAATGGTCGAGACATAAAGATTGATATATTGGAAGCCTATATTTGGATATCGGAATCGTTCCGGGAGAAACCGGTATTTTTCTGGAGTACCGGGGGGTTACCGGAACCCCCCGGGGGTTATTGGGCCTACATGGGCCATGAGGGAGAAGAGGAGGGCAGGCCAGGGCAGGCCGCGCACCCCCTCCCCCCTAGTCCGAATAGGACAAGGAAGGGGGGTGCGGCGCCCCCCTTTCCTCTTTCCCCTCCCCCCTTTCCTTCTCCACCAAGGCAAGAGGGGGAGTCCTACTCCCGGTGGGAGTAGGACTCCTCCAAGCGCACCCCTAGGGGGTCGGCCACACCTCCCCCCTCCCTCCTTTATATACGGGGGCAGGGGGGCACCTCTAGACACACAAGTTGATCTTCGTGATCGTTCCTTAGCCGTGTGCGGTGCCCCCCTCCACCATATTCCACCTCGGTCATATTGTTGCGGTGTTTAGGCGAAGCCCTGCATCGGTAGAACATCATCATCATCACCACGCCGTCGTGCTGACGGAACTCATCCCCGACACCCTGCTGGATCGGAGTCCGGGGATCGTCATCGAGCTGAACGTGTGCTGAACTCGGAGGTGCCGTACGTTCGGTGCTTGGATCGGTCGGATCATGAAGACGTACGACTACATCAACCGTGTTGTCATAACGCTTCCGCTTACGGTCTACGAGGGTACGTGGACAACGCTCTCCCCTCTTGTTGCTATGCATCACCATGATCTTGCGTGTGCATAGGAATTTTTTTGAAATTACTACGTTCCCCAACAGGTGATGAGGTTGTCGAAGTGGAACAGTGGAGGCAACGAGCCCGTGGAAACGCCTGCCGGAGGCGCGTACGCCATGGGGGCAGGGACGGGTGATACGACTCCAACGTATCTATAATTTTTGATTGTTCCATGCTATTATATGACCCCTTTTGGATGTTTATGGGCTTTATTTTACACATTATTATCAATTTTGGGACTAACCTACTAACCGGAGGCTCAGTCTCTATTGCTGTTTTTTTGCCTATTTCAGTATTTCGAAGAAAAGGAATATCAAACGGAGTCCAAACGGAATGAAACCTTTGGAAGCGTGATTTTTGAAACGAACGTGATCCAGAGGACTTGGAGTGTAAGTCAAGAAGCAGCCAAGGCGGCCACGAGAGGGTAGGGCGCCCCCCCCCATAGGGCGCGCCCCCTTGTCTCGTGGGACCCTCGAGCGGCCAGCGACGTACTCCTTCCTCCTATATAAGCCTACGTACCCCGAAAACATCCAGGGGTCACCCGAAACACAATTTCCACCGCCGTAACGTTCTGTATCCACGAGATCCCATCTTGGAGCCTTCGTCAGTGCTCCGCCGGAGGGGGAATCGACTATGGAGGGCTTCTACATCAACACCATAGCCCCTCCGATGAGTTGTGAGTATTTTACCACAGACCTTCGGGTCCATAGTTATTAGCTAGATGGCTTCTTCTCTCTTTTTGGATCTCAATACAATGTTCTCCCCCTCTCTTGTGGAGATCTATTCGATGTAATCTCTTTTTGCGGTGTGTTTGTCGAGATCCGATGAATTGTGGGTTTATGATCAAGTTTATCTATGAATAATATTTGAATCTCCTCTGAATTCTTTTATGTATGATTGAGTTATCTTTGCAAGTCTCTTCGAATTATCAGTTTGGTTTGGCCTACTAGATTGATCTTTCTTGCCATGGGAGAAGTGCTTAGCTTTGGGTTCAATCTTGCGGTGTCCTTTCACTTTGACACAAAGGGTTGCAAGGCACGTATTGTATTGTTGCCATCGAGGATAAAAAGATGGGGTTTATATCATATTGCATGAGTTTATCCCTCTACATCATGTCATCTTGTTTAATGCGTTACTCTGTTCTTTGTGAACTTAATACTCTAGATGAAGGCAGGAGTCGGTCGATGTGTGGAGTAATAGTAGTAGATGCAGGCAAGAGTCGGTCTACTTGTTGCGGACGTGATGCCTATATACATGATCATGCCTAGATAATCTCATAACTATTCGCTTTTCTATCAATTGCTCAACAGTAATTTGTTCACCCACCGTAATACTTATGCTATCTTGAGAGAAGCCTCTAGTGAAACCTATGGCTCTCGGGTCTATCTCTTATCATATTTGCTTCCAATCTACTTTTATTTGCATCTTTACCTTTTGCATCTATATTATAAAATACCAAAAATATATTTATCTTATCATACTATCTCTATTAGATCTCACTTTCGCAAGTGGCCGTGAAGGGATTGACAACCCCTTTATCGCGTAGGTTGCGAGTTCTTGGTTTCTTTGTGTAGGTGCGTGGGACTTTTGAGGAGCCTCCTACTGGATTGATACCTTGGTTCTCAAAAACTGAGGGAAATACTTACGCTACTATTGATGCATCACCCTTTCCTCTTCAAGGAAAACCAACGCAAGCTCAAGACGTAGCAAGAAGGATTTTTGGCGCCGTTGTCGGTGAGGTCTTCGCTCAAGTCAAGACATACCAAGTACCCATCACAAACCTATCTCCCTCGCATTTATATTATTTGCCATTTGCCTCTCGTTTTCCTCTCCCCCACTTCACCTTTGCCATTTTATTCGCCCTCTCTTTCCCAATCTTCTCCTCTCTTTTGCTTGCCCTTTCGTTTGCTCGTTTCATTGGAATAGATGTTTATTTATTGCTAAACAGAGAACCTAAGATCTATAGATCCTCATCCACTTGCTAATCTCTTTAAGAGATCCAATTATGTTGAACCAATTGCTAGTGAGTTTTGTGCACTAGATTATCTTTATGAAGTTTTGCTTGAAATTTGTGAATCTGAAAATTATGATGAAGAAATTTATGAAGAGATTCACGATAACTCCTTTAATAAAAAGCATGATTGCAATGATTTTCCTGTAAATTCTCTTGATGTCAATTGTGCTAATAATACACAAAACCCTAAGCTTGGGGATGCTAGTTTTTCTATGTCTACTACTTGTTTCAATGATCATGATTGGGGTGATTCTTCTTATAACCTTGAAAATTTATTTAAGCCCCTTGATGAATATGAGATTGATAATAGTGTTTGCAATAATATTGAAAGTGAGTTTTTAAGAGTGTCAACTTTAGATCCCACATATTTGGAGTATGTTCAATCTTATGATATTTTTGATAAAAGTGCGTTCGGAAAGGTCATGACTTTAGTTAATGTTAATCCCACTATCTTGGAAGAGTGTCAACTTTGCATGCTTGTGGATCATGTTGAGAATATGTTATGTGATAGCTATTTTGTTGAATTTGTCTATGATCCTACATGTAATTATTATGAGAGAGGAAAATATGGTTGTACAAATTTTTATCTTATTAAATTACCTCTCGTCATGTTGAGATTGCTATCATCTCTTTTTTCTTCCTTGCATATGCTAGTTTTTGCTTGCCTTGCAAATTTGTTTGCTTATAATATGCCTATGCATAGGAATTATGTTAGACTTAGATGTGTTTGTCACGTGTTTCATGATGCTCTCTTTGTGCTTCAATTCTTGTCTTTCATGTGAGCATCATTGAAATCTCAATGCCTAGCTAAAAATGCTTTAAAGAAAAGCGCTTGTTCGGAGTCAACCCAATATCTTTCCTTGCTGTTATTTAATAAATTTTGCATCTACTCTCTGTTTAGATGTGTTTTTACCTTTTAATTAGTGTTTGTGCCAAGTAGAACCTATAGGATAAACTATGATGATAGTTTATTTGATTCTGCTGAAAAACAGAAACTTTGCGCTCACGAGAAAAAATTCAATAAATCACAGAAACGAGATTTTGCATTGATTCTTTTTGCTTCTGATCAATAAACAAATTGTACAGTACTTCCTATTTTTGTAGGATTTTTAGAGTTCCAGAAGTTTGCGTTAGTTGCAGATTGCTACAGACTGTTTTGTTTTTGACAGATTCTGTTTTTCATGTGTTGTTTGCTTATTTTGATGCATCTATGGCTAGTATGTAAGGGTATGAACCATAGAGAACTTGGAATACAGTAGGTTTAACACCAAAATAAATAAATAATGAGTTCATTACAGTACCTTATGTGGTGGTTTTGTTTTCTTTCACTAACGGAGTTTATAAGATTTCCTGTTGAGTTTTGTGTTGTTAAGTTTTCAAGTTTTGGGTAAAGCTTTTATGGACTATGGAATAAGGAATGGCAAGATCCTAAGCTTGGGGATGCCCATGGCACCCCAAGATATTCAAGGATAGCCAAAAGCCTAAGCTTGGGGATGCCCTGGGAAGGCATCCCCTCTTTCGTCTTCGTTCATTGGTAACTTTACTTGGAGCTATATTTTTATTCGCCACATGATATGTGTTTTGCTTGGAGCGTCGTGTATTATATTAGTCTTTGATTTTTAGTTTACCACAATCACCCTTGCTGTACACACCTTTTGGGAGAAGCCCACTTTATTAGAATTTGCTAGAATACTCTATGTGCTTCACTTATATCTTTTGAGATTGTTAGTTTTTTCTCTAGTGCTTCACTTATATTTTCTAGAGCACGGCGGTGGCTTGATTTTATAGAAATTGTTAGTCTCTCATGCTTCATTTATATTATTTTGAGAGTCTTTTAGAAAAGCATGGTATTTACTATGGTTACAAATTTGGTCCTAAAATGATGAACATCCAAGTTGGGTATAATAAAAACTATCATAGGAAGTGAATTGGATGCTATGATCAATTTGTTGCTTGATAATTGTTTTGAGATATAAAGGTAGTAATGTTAGGGTCATGCTAGTGGATAATTATGAAATTGAGAAATACTTTTGTTGAATTTAGTAAGTCCCGTAGCATGCACGTATGGTAAAAGTTGTGTGACAAATTTTTTGCATGAGGTGCTCTTTTGATTGTCTTCCTTATGAGTGGCAGTCGGGGACGAGCGATGGTCTTTTCCTACCAATCTATCCCTCTTGGGGCATGCATAGTAGTACTTTGCTTCGAGGGCTAAGTAGACTTTTGCAATAAGTATATGAGTTCTTTATGACTAATGTGAGTCCATGGATATACACACACTCATCCTTCCACTTTGCTAGCCTCTCTTATTACCGTGCAACTTTTGCCGGTATTGAACCCATTATTTACCTTCCTCAAAATAGCCACCATACCTACCTATTATGGCATTTTCATAGCCATTCCGAGATATATTGCCATGCAACTTTCCACCATTCCGTTTATTATGACACGTTTCATCATTGTCATATTGCTCTTTGCATGATCATGTAGTTGACATCGTTTGTGGCAAGGCCACCTTCATAATTTTCATACATGTCGCTCTTGATTCATTGCATATCCCGGTACACCGCCGGAGGCATTCATATAGAGTCATATCTTGTTCTAGCTTTGAGTTGTAATTCTTGAGTTGTAAATCCATAAAAGTGTGATGATCTTCATTATTAGAGCATTGTCTCAGTGAGGAAAGGATGATGAAGACTATGATTCCCCCACAAGTCGGGATGAGGCTTCGGACTTTACAAAAGAAAAAAAAGAGAAAGGCCAAAAAGAAAAAGAAAAGAAAAGAGGCCAAAGAAAAAAAAATAGAAAGAAAAAAATGAGAGAAAAAGAGAGAAGGGACAATGCTACTATCTCTTTTTCTACACTTGTGCTTCAAAGTAGCACCATGATCTTCATGATAGAGAGTCTCCTATGTTGTCACTTTCATATACTAGTGGGTATTTTTCATTATAGAACTTGGCTTGTATATTCCAATGATGGGCTTCCTCAAAATGCCCTAGGTCTTCATGAGCAAGCGAGTTGGATGCACACCCACTTAGTTCTTTTTGTTGAGCTTTCATATATTTATAGCTCTAGTGCATTCGTTGCATGGCAATCCCTACTTACTCACATCGATATCTATTGATGGGCATCTCCATAGCCCGTTGATACGCCTAGTTGATGTGAGATTATCTTCTCCCTCTTTTTGCCTTCACAACCACCATCTTTTACCACCTAAAGTGCTATGTCCATGGCTTACGCTCATGTATTGCGTAAGAGTTGAAAAAGCTGAAGCGCGTTAAAAAATATGAAACAATTGCTCGGCTCGTCATCGGGGTTGTGCATGATGGGAGCATTTTGTGTAATGAAAATGAAGCATGGCCTAACTATATGATTTTGTAGGGATAAGCTTTCTTTGGCTATGCTATTTTGGTAGGACATGATTATTTGTTAGTGTGTTTTGAAGCATTATTATTTTTATGTTTATAAGATTTTATCGTGAATCATTTGGATCTGAACATTCATGCCACAATAAAGAAAATTACATTGAGAATTATGCTAGGTAGCATTCTACATCAAAAATTCTGTTTTTATCATTTACCTACTTGAGGACGAGCAGGAATTAAGCTTGGGGATGCTTGATACGTCTCCAACGTATCTATAATTTTTGATTGTTCCATGCTATTATATTACCCCTTTGGATGTTTATGGGCTTTATTTTGCACATTATTATCATTTTTGGGACTAACCTACTAATCGGAGGCCCAGCCCGTATTGTTGTTTTTTTTGCCTATTTCAGTATTTCGAAGAAAAGGAATATCAAACGGAGTCCAAACGGAATGAAACCTTCGGAAGCGTGATTCTTGGAACGAACATGATCGAGAGGACTTGGAGTGCAAGTCAAGAAGCAGCCGAGACGGCCACGAGAGGGTAGGGCGCGCCCCCCCTATAGGGCGCCCCCCTGTCTTGTGGGCCCCTCGGGCGGCCACCGACGTACTCCTTCCTCCTATATAAGCCTACGTACCCCGAAAACATTCAGGGAGCAACCGAAACACAATTTCCACCGCCGTAACCTTCTGTATCCGCGAGATCCCATCTTGGAGCCTTCGTCGGCGCTCCGCCGGAGGGGGAATCGACCATGGAGGGCTTCTACATCAACACCATAGCCCCTCCGATGAGTTGTGAGTAGTTTACCACAGACCTTCGGGTCCATAGTTATTAGCTAGATGGCTTCTTCTCTCTTTTTGGATCTCAATACAATGTTCTCCCCCTTTCTTGTGGAGATCTATTCGATGTAATCTCTTTTTGCGGTGTGGGTTTATGATCAAGTTTATCTATGAATAATATTTGAATCTCCTCTGAATTATTTTATATATGATTGAGTTATCTTTGCAAGTCTCTTCCAATTATCAGTTTGGTTTGGCCTACTAGATTGATCTTTCTTGCCATGGGAGAAGTGCTTAGTTTTGGGCTCAATCTTGCGGTGTCCTTACCCAGTGACAGAAAGGGTTGCAAGGCACGTATTGTATTGTTGCCATCGAGGATAAAAAGATGGTATTTATATCATACTGCATGAGTTTATCCCTCTACATCATGTCATCTCTCTCAATGCGTTACTCTGTTCTTTGTGAACTTAATACTCTAGATGCAGGCAGGAGTCGGTCGATGTGTGGAGTAATAGTAGTAGATGCAGGCAGGAGTCGGTCTACTTGTTGCGGACGTGATGCCTATATACATGATCATGCCTAGATAATCTCATAACTATATCCTTTTCTATCAATTGCTCGACAGTAATTTGTTCACCCACCGTAATACTTATGCTATCTTCAGAGAAGCCTCTAGTGAAACCTATGGCTCCCGGGTCTATCTCTTATCATATTTGCTTCCAATCTACTTTTATTTGCATCTTTACTTTTTGCATCTATATTATAAAATACCAAAAATATATTTATCTTATCATACTATCTCTATCAGATCTCACTTTTGCAAGTGGCCGTGAAGGGATTGACAGCCCCTTTATCGTGTTGGTTGCGAGTTCTTGGTTTGTTTGTGTAGGTGTGTGGGTCTTTTGAGGAGCCTCCTACTGGATTGATACCTTGGTTCTCAAAAACTGAGGGGAATACTTACGCTACTATTGATGCATCACCCTTTCCTCTTCAAGGAAAACCAACGCAAGCTCAAGATGTAGCAATGGGCGGCGCAGCGAAGCCACGGGATCAGGACCCGTGGGCAGCGGCGGCTGATACGCCCCATAGAGGGAAGCAGCTGGTGCCGTGACCGAAGTCGATCCCGCCAGGGGCGCGGACGCCATGTGGCCCGCCGTGACAGCCGACGAAGTGGCCTCGGGCACGAAGGCCATAGGCGTGATGGCGCCGGTCGATGAGGCGGGTGAAGGAGCACTCGACGTATGGATCGTCAGCGCATGTCCCGACAACGAGGAATCCGGAGGATGGTTGGAGAAGAACGAGCCGACGCTCCTGGTCCCGATCTGAGGCGGCCGCATGGTGGCCGAGTCGAGCGGGAGAGAGAGGAGGGCGGCGAGCGGGGCTGGAAGAAACCCAACGGAGGAGGAGCTGGAGGCGGCGGCTCCCGTCATGGTGACGGCGTGATCGAGGGGCGGTGGTGTTATGTAGGGGGTGTTGGGGAACGTTGCATAAAATAAAAAAATTCATATGTTCACCAAGATCAATCTATGAGTTCATCTAGCAACGAGAGAGAGGAGTGCATCTACATACCCTTGTAGATCGCGAGCGGAAGCGTTCAAGAGAACGAGGTTGAGGGAGTCGTACTCGTCGTGATCCAAATCACCGGAGATCCTAGCGCCGAACGGACGGCACCTCCTCGTTCAACACACGTACGGTCAGCGTGACATCTCCTCCTTCTTGATCCAGCAAGGGGGAAGGAGAGGTTGATGAAGATCCAGCAGCATGACGGCATGGTGGTGGATGCAGCAGGGTTCCGGCAGGGCTTCGCCAAGCGACTACGGGAGGAGGAGGTGTAGCAAGGGGGGTAGGGAGGCGCCACATACCAGGGT
>NC_057813.1:123605244-123616912 GCF_018294505.1 Triticum aestivum | reverse complement strand
GGCCAAGGGGGGAGACTTGCCCCCCAAGGCAAGTGGAGGCGCCCCCTCCCCTAGGGTTCCCAACCCTAGGCGCAGAGGGGGGCCCAGGGGGGGCGCACCAGCCCACTAGGGGCTGGTTTCCCTCCCACTTCATCCCCTAGGGACCTCCGGGATGGGTGGCCCCACCCGGTGGAACCCCGGGACCCTTCCGGTGGTCCCGGTACAATACCGGTAACCCCCAAAACTTTCCCGATGGCCGAAAAATGACTTCCCATATATAATTCTTTACCTCCGGACCATTCTGGAACTCCTCGTGACGTCCGGGATCTCATCCGGGACTCCGAACAACTTTCGGTTTGCTGCATACTAATATCTTTACAACCCTAGCGTCACCGAACATTAAGTGTGTAGACCCTACGGGTTCGGGAGACATGTAGACATGACCGAGATGGCTCTCCGGTCAATAACCAACAGCGGAATCTGGATACCCATGTTGGCTCCCACATGCTCCTCGATGATCTCATCGGATGAACCACGATGTCGAGGATTTAAGCAACCCCGTATACAATTCCCTTTGTCAATCGGTACGTTACTTGCCCGAGATTCGATCGTCGGTATCCCAATACCTCGTTCAAGCTCGTTACCGGCAAGTCACTTTACTCGTATCGTAATGCATGATCCCGTGACCAGACACTTGGTCACTTTGAGCTCATTATGATGATGCATTACCGAGTGGGCCCAGAGATACCTCTCCGTCATACGGAGTGACAAATCCCAGTCTCGATCCAAGTCAACCCAACAGACACTTTCGGAGATACCTGTAGTGCACCTTTATAGCCACCCTGTTACGTTGTGACGTTTGGTACACCCAAAGCACTCCTACGGTATCCGGGAGTTACACGATCTCAAGGTCTAAGGAAAAGATACTTGACATTGGAAAAGCTCTAGCAAAACGAACTACACGATCTTGTGCTATGGTTAGGATTGGGTCTTGTCCATCACATCATTCTCCTAATGATGTGATCCCGTTATCAATGACATCCAATGTCCATAGTCAGGAAACCATGACTATCTATTGCTCAACGAGCTAGTCAACTAGAGGCTCACTAGGGACATATTGTGGTCTATGTATTCACACGTGTATTAGATTTCCGGATAATACAATTATAGCATGAATAAAAGACAATTATCATGAACAAGGAAATATAATAATAATCCTTTTATTATTGCCTCTAGGGCATATTTCTAACAGTCTCCCACTTGCACTAGAGTCAATAATCTAGTTACATTGTGATGAATCGAACACCCATAGAGTTCTGGTGTTGATCATGTTTTGCTCGCGGAAGAGGTTTAGTCAACGGATCTGTGACATTCAGATCCGTATGTACTTTGCAAATATCTATGTCTCCATCTTGAACATTTTCACGGATGGAGTTGAAACGACGCTTGACGTGCCTGGTCTTCTTGTGAAACCTGGTCCCCTTGGCAAGGGTAATAGCTCAAGTGTTGTCACAATAGAGAGTGATTGGCCCCGACGCATTGGGTATGACTCCTAGGTCGGTGATGAACTCCTTCATCCATATTGCTTCATGCGCTGCCTCCGAGGCTGCCATGTACTCCGCTTCCCATGTAGATCCCGCCATGACGCTCTGCTTGCAACTGCACCAGCTTACTGCTCCATGATTCAACATATACACGTATCCAGTTTGTGACTTAGAGTCATCCAGATCTGTGTCAAAGCTAGCATCGACGTAACCCTTTACGACGAGCTCTTCGTCACCTCCATAAACGAGAAACATGTCCTTTGTCCTTTTCAGGTACTTCAGGATATTCTTGACCGCTGGCCAGTGTTCCTTGCCGGGATTACTTTGGTACCTTCCTACCAAACTTACGGCAAGGTTTACATCAGGTCTGGTACACAGCATGGCATACATAATAGATCCTATGGCTGAGGCATAGGGGATGACACTCATCTCTTCTTTATCTTCTGCCGTGGTCGGGCATCGAGCCGAGCTCAATCTCACACCTTGCAATACAGGCAAGAACCCCTTCTTGGACTGATCCATTTTGAACTTCTTCAATATCTTATCAAGGTATGTGCTTTGTGAAAGACCTATGAGGTGTCTCGATCTATCCCTATAGATCTTGATGCCTAATATGTAAGTAGCTTCTCCAAGGTCCTTCATTGAAAAACACTTATTCAAGTAGGCCTTAATGCTGTCCAAACGTTCTATATCATTTCCAATCAAAAGTATGTCATCTACATATAATATGAGAAATGCTACAGAGCTCCCACTCACTTTCTTGTAAACGCAGGCTTCTCCATAACTCTGCATAAACCCAAACGCTTTGATCATCTCATCAAAGCGAATGTTCCAACTCTCAGATGCTTGCACCAGCCCATAAATGGATCGCTGGAGCTTGCATACCTTGTTAGCATTCTTAGGATCGACAAAACCCTCCGGTTGCATCATATACAGTTCTTCCTTAAGATAGCCGTTAAGGAATGCCATTTTGACGTCCATCTGCCATATCTCATAATCATAGTATGCAGCAATTGCTAACATGATTCGGACGGACTTAAGCTTCACTACGGGAGAGAAAGTCTCATCGTAGTCAACCCCTTGAACTTGCCGATAACCCTTAGCGACCAGTCGAGCTTTATAGATGGTAATATTACCATCCGCGTCCGTCTTCTTCTTAAAGATCCATTTGTTTTCTATCGCTCGCCGATCATCGGGCAAGTCTGTCAAAGTCCATACTTTGTTTTCATACATGGATTCTATCTCGGATTGCATGGCTTCAAGCCATTTGTTGGAATCTGGGCCTGCCATCGCTTCTTCATAGTTCGAAGGTTCACCGTTGTCTAACAACATGATTTCCAGGACAGGGTTGCCATACCACTTTGGTGTGGAACGTGTCCTTGTGGACCTACGAAGTTCAGTAGTAACTTGATCCGAAGTACCTTGATCATCATCATTAATTTCCTCTCCATTCGGTGTAGGCACCACAGGAACATTTTCCTGAGCTGCACTACTTTCCGGTTCAAGAGGTAGTACTTCATCGAGTTCTACTTTTCTCCCACTTACTCCTTTCGAGAGAAACTCTTTTTCCAGAAAGGATCCGTTCTTGGCAACAAAAATCTTGCCTTCGGATCTAAGGTAGAAGGTATATCCAATGGTTTCATTAGGGTATCCAATGAAGACGCATTTTTCCGACTTGGGTTCGAGCTTTTCAGGTTGAAATTTCTTGACATAAGCATCGCATCCCCAAACTTTTAGAAACGACGGCTTAGGTTTCTTCCCAAACCATAATTCATACAATGTCGTCTCAACGGATTTAGACGGAGCCCTATTTAAAGTGAATGTAGCTGTCTCTAGAGCGTATCCCCAAAATGATAGCGGTAAATCGGTAAGAGACATCATAGATCGCACCATATCCAATAGAGTGCGATTACGACGTTCGGACACACCATTACGCTGAGGTCTTCCAGGCGGCGTGAGTTGTGAAACGATTCCACATTTCCTTAAGTGCGTACCAAATTCGTGACTTAAATATTCTCCTCCACGATCTGATCGTAAGAACTTTATTTTTCGGTCATGTTGATTCTCTACTTCATTCTGAAATTCCTTGAACTTTTCAAAGGTCTCAGACTTGTGTTTCATGAAGTAGACATACCCATATCTACTTAAGTCATCAGTGAGAGTGAGAACATAACGATATCCTCCGCGAGCCTCAACGCTCATTGGACCACACACATCAGTATGTATGATTTCCAATAAGTTGGTTGCTCGCTCCATTGTTCCGCAGAACGGAGTCTTGGTCATTTTGCCCATGAGGCATGGTTTGCATGTGTCAAATGATCCATAATTGAGAGATTCTAAAAGTCCATCAGCATGGAGCTTCTTCATGCGCTTGACACCAATGTGACCAAGGCGGCAGTGCCACAAGTATGTGGGACTATCGTTATCAACTTTACATCTTTTGGTATTCACACTATGAATATGTGTAACATTACGTTCGAGATTTATTAAGAATAAACCATTGACCATCGGGGCATGACCATAAAACATATCTCTCATATAAATAGAACAACCATTATTCTCGGATTTAAATGAGTAGCCATCTCGCATTAAACGAGATCCAGATACAATGTTCATGCTCAAACTTGGCACTAAATAATAATTATTGAGGTTTAAAACTAATCCCGTGGGTAAATGTAGAGGTAGCGTGCCGACGGTGATCACATCGACCTTGGAACCATTCTCGACGCACATTGTCACCTCATCCTTTGCCAGTCTCCGCTTATTCCGCAGCTCCTGCTGTGAGTTACAAATATGAGCCACGGCACCGGTATCAAATACCCAGGAGTTACTACGAGTGCTGGTAAGGTACACAACAATTACATGTATATCAAATGTACCTTTAGTGTTGCCGGCCTTCTTGTCCGCTAAGTATTTGGGGCAGTTCCGCTTCTAGTGACACTTCCCTTTGCAATAAAAGCACTCAGTCTCAGGCTTGGGTCCATTCTTTGACTTCTTCCCGGCAACTGGCTTACCGGGCGCGACAACATCTTTGCCGTCCTTCTTGAAGTTCTTCTTACCCTTGCCCTTCTTGAACTTGGTGGTTTTATTGACCATCAACACCTGATGTTCTTTCTTGATTTTACCTCTGCCGACTTCAGCATTGAAAATACTTCAGGAATAGTCTTCACCATCCCCTACATATTGTAGTTCATCACAAAGCTCTTGTAGCCTGGTGGGAGCGACTGAAGGATTCTGTCAATGACCGCCTCGTCCGGGAGGTTAATGTCCAGCTGGGACAGGAGGTTGTGCAACCCAGACATTTTGAGTATGTGCTCACTGACAGAACTATTTTCCTCCATCTTACAACTATAGAACTTGTCGGAGACTTCATATCTCTCGACCCGGGCGTGAGCTTGGAAAACCATTTTCAGCTCCTCGAACATCACATATGCTTCGTGTTGCTCAAAACGTTTTTGGAGCCCCGGTTCTAAGCTGTAAAGCATGCCGCATTGAACGAGGGAGTAATCATCAGCACGTGACTGCCAAGCGTTCATAACGTCTTGGTTCTCTAGGATGGGTGCTTCACCTAGCGGTCCTTCTAGGACATATCCTTTCTTGGCAGCTATGAGGATGATCCTCAGGTTCCGGACCCAGTCCGTATAGTCGTTGCTATCATCTTTCAGCTTGGTTTTCTCTAGGAACGCGTTGAAGTTCATGTTGACGTGAGCGTTGGCCATTTGATCTACAAGACATATTTTGCAAAGATTTTAGACTAAGTTCATGATAATTAAGTTCATCTAATCAAATTATTTAATGAACTCCCACTCAGATTAGACATCCCTCTAGTCATCTAAGTGTTACATGATCCGAGTCGACTAGGCCATGTCCGATCATCACGTGAGATGGACTAGTCATCATCGGTGAACATCTCCATGTTGATCGTATCTTCCATACGACTCATGTTCGACCTTTCGGTCTCTGTGTTCCGAGGCCATATCTGTACATGCTAGGCTCGTCAAGTTAACCTAAGTGTTTTTGCATGTGTAAAACTTTCTTACACCCGTTGTATGTGAACGTAGGAATCTATCACACCCGATCATCACGTGGTGCTTCGAAACGACGAACTTTAGCAACGGCGCATAGTTAGGGGGAACACTTTCTTGAAATTATTATAAGGGATCATCTTATTTACTACCGTCGTTCTAAGTAAACAAGATGCATAAATATAATAAACATCACATGCAATTATATAGTAGTGACATGATATGGCCAATATCATATAGCTCCTTTGATCTCCACCTTCGGGGCTCCATGATCATCTTCGTCACCGGCATGACACCATGATCTCCATCATCATGATCTCCATCATCGTGTCCCCATGAAGTTGCTCGCCAACTATTACTTCTACTACTATGGCTAACGGTTTAGCAATAAAGTAAAGTAATTACATGGCGTTAAATCATTGACACGCAGGTCATACAATAATTAAGACAACTCCTATGGCTCCTGTCGGTTGTCATACTCATCGACATGCAAGTCGTGATTCCTATTACAAGAACATGATCTCATACATCACAATATATCATTCATCATTCATCACAACTTTTGGCCATATCACATCACAAAACAATTGCTGCAAAAACAAGTTAGACGTCCTCTAATTGTTGTTGCATCTTTTACGTGGCTGCAATAGGGTTCTAGCAAGAACGTTTTCTTACCTACGAATAACCACAACGTGATTTGTCAACTTCTATTTACCCTTCATAAGGACCCTTTTCATCGAATCCGCTCCAACTAAAGTGGGAGAGACAGACACCCGCTAGCCACCTTATGCAACTAGTGCATGTCAGTCGGTGGAACCAATCTCACGTAAGCGTACGTGTAAGGTCGGTCTAGGCCGCTTCATCCCACAATACCGCTGAAGCAAAATAAGACTAGTAGTGGCAAGAAAGTTGACAAGATCTACGCCCACAACAGATTTGTGTTCTACTCGTGCAATAGAGAACTATGCATAGACCTAGCTCATGATGCCACTGTTGGGGAACATTGCATAAAATAAAAAATTTACTACGTTCACCAAGATCAATCTATGAGTTCATCTAACAACGATAGAGAGGAGTGCATCTACATACCCTTGTAGATCGCGAGCGGAAGCGTTCAAGAGAACGAGGTTGAGGGAGTCGTACTCGTCGTGATCCAAATCACCGGAGATCCTAACGCCGAACGGACGGCACCTCCGTGTTCAACACACGTACGGTCAGCGTGAGGTCTCCTCCTTCTTGATCCAGCAAGGGGGAAGGAGAGGTTGATGAAAATCCAGCAGCACGACGGCGTGGTGGTGGATGCAACAGGGTTCCGGCAAGGCTTCGCCAAGCGACTACGGGAGGAGGAGGTGTAGCAAGGGGGGTAGGGAGGCGCCAGATGTCAGGGTGCGGCTGCCCTCCCACCCCCCTCTTTATATAGGGACCCCAGGGGGGCGCCGGCCCTAGGAGATGGGATCTCCTAGGGGGGCGGCGGCCAAGGGGGGAGACTTGCCCCCCAAGGCAAGTGGAGGCGCCCCCTCCCCTAGGGTTCCCAACCCTAGGCGTAGAGGGGGGCCCAGGGGGGCACACCAGCCCACTAGGGGCTGGTTACCCTCCCACTTCAGCCCATGGGTCCCTCCGGGATGGGTGGCCCCACCCGGTGGACCCCCGGGACCCTTTCGGTGGTCCCGGTACAATACCGGTAACCCCTGAAACTTTCCCGATGGCCGAAAAACGACTTCCCATATATAATTATTTACCTCCAGACCGTTCCGGAACTCCTCGTGACGTCCGGGATCTCATCCGGGACTCCGAACAACTTTCGGTTTGCTGCATACTAATATCTTTACAACGCGTCACCGAACCTTAAGTGTGTAGACCCTACGGGTTCGGGAGACATGTAGACATGACCGAGATGGCTCTCCGGTCAATAACCAACAGCGGGATCTAGATATCCATGTTGGCTCCCACATGCTCCTCGATGATCTCATCGGATGAACCACGATGTCGAGGATTTAAGCAACCCCGTATACAATTCCCTTTGTCAATCGGTACGTTACTTGCCCGAGATTCAATCGTCGGTATCCCAATACCTCGTTCAATCTCGTTACCGGCAAGTCACTTTACTCGTACCGTAATGCATGATCCTGTGACCAGACTTGGTCACTTTGAGCTCATTATGATGATGCATTACCGAGTGGGCCCAGAGATACCTCTTCATCATACAGAGTGACAAATCCCAGTCTTGATCCGAGTCAACCCAACAGACACTTTCGGAGATACCTGTAGTGCACCTTTATAGCCACCCAGTTACGTTGTGACGTTTGGTACACCCAAAGCACTCCTACGGTATCCGGGAGTTACACGATCTCATGGTCTAAAGAAAAGATACTTGACATTGGAAAATCTCTAGCAAAACGAACTACACGATCTTGTGCTATGCTTAGGATTGGGTCTTGTCCATCACATCATTCTCCTAATGATGTGATCCCGTTATCAATGACATCCAATGTCCATAGTCAGGAAACCATGACTATCTGTTGATCGACGAGCTAGTCAAATAGAGGCTCACTAGGGACATATTGTGGTCTATGTATTCACACGTGTATTACGATTTCTGGATAATACAATTATAGCATGAATAAAAGACAATTATCATGAACAAGGAAATATAATAATAATCCTTTTATTATTGCCTCTAGGGCATATTTTCAACAGGGGGCGGCGGCGAAAGTTAGGGTTTTGTGGAAGCGGACGTAACCAGGTGTGTTACCATGTAAGACAATGATTTGGGGGAACCAGCTCAACCCTCTAGGGGTGGCTTATCTTATATATATAATGGATGTGTTACAATAGGTACAATATACGTACACAAATACAGAAGCTATACATAGTCTAACAGTTTTTTTATATGAAAATCCAAAGAAGCATAAGTATTGTTTCCGTTAAATAAGGGTACTTAAGTAATGTTGCGCCGCTGCCCGTTGCTTCCTCCCTTCCTCTCCCCTCCGTCGCCCCCCGCGCGGGCGGTCGAGGGGCCCCAACCTTAGCCGCCGGTCACTCCCCCTCCCATCCCTCCCCTCCGCCGCCGCTGGAGGTAGCCGTCGGGCTAAGCACAGGTGGTGGCGGAGGAGCATCTCCTTCTCGCGCAAGAGGGTGGCGCGGGGCACCCGGGCAAGCGGAAGTGCACCCCGGATCTGGGCCTCCGCGGTGGTGGCTCGCTCCCGGCGGATGGCCGCGGCGTTGCGGCACCTTGGATCGGCTGCGGCGTGGAGGGCTTTGGTGGACTGGTCGGCTGCGGGCGTGGTTGGCCCTTCTATCAAATCTGATCTGGCCAGAGTGGCTTGCTTGCTCCGTAGTGGCGGAGATCGGTGGTGGTCCATGTGCACGATGCGAGATGGAGGTTCGTCGAGCGGGTCCGGGTGAAAACCTCGTTCTTGGCTTGTTGCCAAGACCGACGATGGATGCACTCTTTTGTGTTGTTACCTTCTTGAATGCATCACCATGGAGAAGCTCCAGACCTCTGTCCGCTACCTTCGGGGGAAACCATAGATCGGTAGATCGGATGACGGCGGCGCACTGGTGTCATTTCCCCCTTGGGGACGTCATTTTATGAGGTGTGTGCGGGTTCGAGGGACCAGTGGACGGCTTCTTTGATGGAGCGGTGCTTCATCTTACTCATTGATGGCGGTGGATCTCAGCAGCGTGGCGCAGTGAAGACTCGGCGTCCGATGCGTGTAGATGGACTCGCGCAAGAGGAGGACGTTGTCTAGCATCATGGTGGCGTCGATGGCAGAGAGGCCTGGCAAGGTCAGTGCGTTAGTTTCTGCTCTGAAGGTGGATTGGTGAAAGACGGCGGCGACGACACATGAGAGTGCGTCGGACCGGTTTGTACCTCAAACCTAGTATGTGGCTCGGTTGGGGTCTTCGGCATTAGATGTTAGGCTTTGATGCGATGTCTGTTTGGTATTAGGCTCAGACTATCGGCACCCCTTCATCAAGTGGATAGGAGTAGTGACAATTGTTGCTAAGATAGTGGCTTTAGAGTACCTGATGTACTATTTTGCAAGGTCCTTGTGAATAATTAATAAAACGGCTACATACATCGTCCAGATGCATAGACCGGAGGTAATCCTTCTTTAAAAAAAAGTCCCACAAATTGAACCACTTGATGTGATAAACAAGGAAGAAAGGCTCGAATAAATATATTCCTTTATAATCCAAATAAATACCAAACAGGTGCTAAAGTTCATGAACGTCTTTTTAAACATAGTGAAATTATTATTTTTAACATATGCCGTTAGCTCAGGACGTTCCCACACGCTCACGTCACTCGCTCGCATGGTTCCAAGTACCGGTTTTGTCCGTTTTGCTTTTTTTTTCCACTAGCAAACATATCCGGTGCGTTGCCTCGGGGGAGAGTGTCAACCAAATCATCCATCAGTTTAGATTAAAAAAACAATTCATCCATCAGCGTGACATGCAGCATCCGAACAGTGCCATCCGGAGACAGGGAGGTGTCCACCAAAACGTCCATCAGCGTGGCACGCAACATCTGAACGGTGTCATCTAATGGTAGTAGGAAGGCGTACACCGGTAACGCATTACGAACCATTCGAATCTTTTGCACACCTTTTATATGACACTTCTGATTATACCAACATGAATAAATCAAAGCGCACCAAAAGTCACTAAATTGACTATTGACGTAAATCGTACTCCCTCCATCTAGTTTTAGGGAGCTTAATTTCCGACGCCACTGCGATAAAATTTTAGCATTTTTGAAGCTCAGTATTGGACACACATTTTTTTTTCCTAATTGTATGTAGCCCACAGAAACCTTCGCTTGTTCCTTTTTTTATTTAACCCATTTTTCTTCCTTTATTGACAAACAATAGTACCCACAATCGGTTTATTGCCAAAAAATAGTACCCACAATCAGTTTAATTTTATCAGGTCATTTTTATCTAATTGCATGTAGCCCACCGAAGCCTTCCCTTTTTTTATTTTATCGAATTTTCAATTTTTATTGACCTGCCATGCAACCCACAATCAGTTTAATTTCCTCGGGTCTTTTTCTCTTTTATTGGGACCGCATCACACTTCATGTATTCATTGGATCTTTATTTCTTTTATTACCATGTGATGCCACACGTCCGCATCGCATGTTAAGTAGGTATATACTGCCTCCGTCCCAAAATAAGTGTCTCGAGTTTGTACTAACTTTAATATAAAGTTATATTAAAGTTGAGACACTTATTTTAAGACGGAGGGAGTATATAATAAGCATCTCCAAAATATGACATTCAAAGAAGAGTATTAAGTAAGAGTGGATCCTAAATATAATTGTAGAAATAATTAACATGAAGGATAATAGCATATTTGAAATCTATACATTTTTCTAGGAATTTCCATATATAACATATTTAATTTCGAGTTAGGGTTTAAAAGATATGATTTTTTGGAGCATTTGAATCTGTCAAGAGAAAAATGAACAATAGAGTAGCTAGGCCGAAGCTGCAATATTGCGCAGCCATCAGCTAAGCCACGCTTGGGCGACACAACCGTATCCTACGCCAGTGGATATTGGAGAGAAAAGCGGAAAAAGGGAGGTAGTGGGATTCAAACACAGGTCTCCAGGCTAGAGTAGCAACGCTTAAACCACCGTGCTACTTGCACGCTTGTGAGATATAAAAGGCTCGCTTTAACTAACTTAAAGCCGACGGCGACTAGAGTGGGAAAAAATGAATCATTTTTATCAATTTACCGGTGACGTGGTAGGTAATGATGGACAACTTCAGGGGCAATTTTCATAACTGACGACCAGAAGCAATTACCCCTTTATTGTTAGGAAGAGATTTTTCTATCGGTTTTCAGTTTTCCTTTGTCTTCATTGATTTTCTTTCATTTCTTTAATGGCTTTTTCTCTTCTTTCTTTTTTAAGTTGTTTCTTTCTTGGTTTCCATTGTTTTTGGCTTTTCTTTCTTTTGATGACAACATTTTTACATACACATCCAACATTTTAAAATAAATCATTAATATTTTCCAAAAACCTATTTTTTATTTCTACTTTTTTTCATCCACTGTGTGTGTGTGTGTGTGTGTTTAACAATTTTCAAATAAATTCTTCACACTATTTAA
>NC_057813.1:123600791-123604801 GCF_018294505.1 Triticum aestivum | reverse complement strand
TTTATGTCTATTTTTCCATACACATTGTAGGAACATTTTTTATATGCATGTTTAATATTTTTTAAATACATGATTAATATTTATTTAAACATATATTTTTATGTCTACTTTCTATAAACATTGTACAATTTATTATACAACAGGAACTATTTTATATACACATTTAACATTTTTTTAATTCATGATTTACATTTTTAAACATATGTTTTTGTGTCTATTTTTTCATACACATTAAACAAATTTTGTATAAATAAGAAACATTTTTCAATAGACATTGAACATTTTCGAATGCGCAATTAACGTGTTTCAACTTTTGTACGTAAAGTGATTTTTAAAATAGATATATTAGTAATAATTCAAAATATAAGCAAAAGTAAAAGAAAAACAAATGTGAAAATGTGGGAAAAATAGAAGAATATACATTCTAAGCATTTTTTATACACTAACTTTTTCCAATGTGCGATTAACATGTTTCAACTTTTGTATTCAAAATGAATTTTTAGATTAGATATATCCATTATAATTCAAAATACAAACAAAAGTAAAATAAAAAAATGAAAAAGAAATGCAAAATGTGAGGAAAATAGAAGAAAAAGTGTTAAAGCCGTATGGCCCGTGTTGCGCCGGCCCAATCTGGCGGCTACCTGAAGCGAGACCTAGAAGAGCAACAAACTAGGGTTACCCCTTGCGGGACTCGCATTGGTCACTTTTGTTATCTAGGAGCCTGCCAAGTGATGCGCCCGGCCGCCGTTATATGTCAGCATGTTGGACACTCCCTTTAATTTTTATATTTTTATTGTTCTGCACGCATTTTTGGGTTTTAGAATTTGAGGGGGGGGGAGGGGGGTTGCTTTGGTTTTTCCTTAGTTTAGAGGAAAAAATTAGGTGTTCATTTAAAAGCGGTGATTTTCTTCATGTGGCACAAGATGTACTTCTGTGAGAAGCACAACTATGCTTCTCGAAAAATAGAAAAGCACAACATGTATTTCTACTCATGGACAAGTTGCCCTTCCGTCAGGAGCATAACATGTGCTTCGATAAGAGGCACATGTTGCGCTTCCGTCAGAAGCACAACATGTGCCTCCATGAGAAGCACATGAACAAGGAAACACACGGCTATGCTTCCGCGAGAAGAACATATTTGTTTTAGTGAGAAGCACAACATGTATTTCTAAAAGAAAAAGTGAAAAACGCAACTATACTTCTGGGCTCCGGTTATTTATTCCATTTTCCGTATTTGCTTTTTGCCGGATTTTTCAATTTTTGCTTCTTCAGATTTTTTTTATTTTTTCAATGTTTGGTTTCCGTTCTTTCGTTTTTCTGGGTCTTCAAAAGAAAAAAAATGTCAGAACCTATTAATATAGAATCCAGTTTAGAAACTCGCAACGCAAGAAATCCAAAGTAAAAAACGATACTGTATTAAACACACGGTTCTTGAGCTAAATCTTTTTGAATAAACGAATGTGTGAAAAAAAGCTCACAGATTAGAGCAACTCCAATGGGTCGATCCAAACGGACGCACGCTTTATTCGCTTTTTGTCCGTTCGGTCGGCCGCACGGACGCCAGTGTCCATTTTTTTTATTTGGGTCGGCGCGTGCACCCAACGCTGACCCGACCCGTATTTTTTGAACGCTGAGTTAAGAAAGAGTAGTCATGTTCAAACTTAAACATAAATAAAGCATTAAAACCGGTTGGCCACGGGCCAAAGTCCACATTTACATTAAAACTTTAATCAAACATAAAATAAAAGGTTCGTGCCGCCACGCATGGTGCCCTACGCGTCCTCGTCGTCTGAAGCAACGACGGTGAGGTCGATCAGCTGCGGCGTCGGGCCAGCCCACGGGAATGCCACCTCACAGGCCCGGGCCACGTCGCCCTGCTGTGCCGGTTGCACCGCCTGTTGGGCTGCTCAGGCGCGGGCACGGCACTCCTCCTCCCCGTGCCCCTTCTGCATCAGCCGCTCATCGTCGGCGTGCTCCTCCGTCAATGCGCGCTGCCTCCAATGCTCGAGGTACGTGGCCTTCTGCATCGGCATCGCACCGAGCCAGATTTGGGGGAGGGGCGCAGACCCACTCGCGCAGCTCGCCGGTCCAGGCATAGCGCTCGATGGGCTTCTGCGCCCAGCGTTGGGCAGTGAGCCTCGGCGGCACCTGGCAGTCGCTGGCCGCAGAAAGGGCGAGGGCCTCCTCCAGCCTCGCCTAGTAGTCCGCCTCCTCCGCCTCCGCTTTGCGTCACTCCTCCTCGATGGAGGTTTGCATGGCCGCCGCCAGCGCTGCCTGGTACGCAACCTCCTCCTCCTCCTCCGACTTGCGATGGGAGGCAGCGGAGGGTTGGTGTGGTGCTCCTGGACGCTGAGGCGGCGGTGCTCCTCATGCTCGAGGGCAAACCACACCTTCCAATAAGAAGAGTCTGGCGTGTACGGCGGCATCCGATGTTGCTCCAGCATGAGGAGCTCCCACCGCCTGCGCACCACCTCAGCGTGCGCCCGCTGCGACCGCAGCAAAGGCGACACCGAGATCCACTGCGGATCCAGATGCAAGTCGTGCGACAGCGTGACATCCGGGTACGGCAGTGGCTGTCTGTATAGCATGTGCCAGCGTGCCTGGAGGCCAGAATGTGCAGGCGCTGTCGCACGGGGCGGGCAGGCAGCAGGGGCGGCGGAGCAAGAAGCGCGCGCGAGGAGGATGTGCCGGGGGTGAAATTCCCCTTGCTCTTGCCAGAGCCGCTAAAGAAACCGATGGCTAGGGTTTGGTTGTCGCCGGCGAGGGAGCACACAGGGGGGAGAAATGTGGACGGACAGTGAAAGTGGATGAGGCCAGCCCTCCGCACGCGTGGATTAAAAACCGACAGCCCCGCGGCGCTTCCACCCACTGCCAGGCGGGCCCAAAGTAGGTGGATGTGCTTACTATGACCGCGTGCGATGGTTGGCCGGCTGACATGTGGGGTCGCGGCAGACACCGAGGGGGCGTGCAGCGCGTCCGCTTCGTGTCCACGGCGACGCATTTTTGGACCAAATTTGGGCCTCAGATGCGTCAGCACAGACACGAAGCGGACACATTTTGAATTTTGCGTCGGCGTGTTAGGCTGGTGTTTTTGTCCGCGGTGACCTAAACAAACATAAGCGGGACAAAATGAGTCGCTTTGTTGGAGTTGCTCTTATGACAAATGATGCACATACACACTGGCGGAGCTTAGGCAAGGCCAAATGGGCCATGGCCCGCCCAGCTCTGCAGCTTTTTCTCACAATATAGCTAGCCCATGGGTTGTAGAATGCCAGCTAGTAGTAATTCCTTGCAGCCTGGTCCATTCAGCCCGCCCAGCTTTTTTTGACAAGCTCCGCCACTGCACATACAGCACGTTAATTGTGAGCGCTTGAATTTTTTTGGGGAAATGACCTTTGAAGAGGTAACCATTAAGTGACGATTTCGAAGACATAGGCGGGCCCTTGCTGAACAGGGTACTGGACCAAGCGCCACGGTAGCACGTCAAATGAGTTTGAGCCCACGCTTCATCAACAGAACAATTAATACGGCCTGCGCTTCACGCGGTGGGGGCGGCAGAATAGGAAGCACGGCACGTTTCACATGGCACGCATATGGGGTGGCCGGGTGGCCGGCGTACGTGCCTGCACCGGCGCGAGGGCGTGCGTACGTAACGTGGCCAGCCAGCCATCCACAGTGTCCAGTGTCCAGCGTCCACACTGGCGTTGACTGTTGACTGTGCATGCGCACTCCACAAGTCGACGTGGTCACTGTTTGTGCCAAAAGAAAAGGTCGGTGACTGCTCACCAGCCTCACCGGACGGTGTCGCGCCGCCGCGCTTTGCGCAGTACGCACGGCGACATCACACGTGCCCGTCGAGCTTTGCTCACCGGCCGTGGGCGGAGTCGCGGCCTCCCTTTCTCATTCCCAGCCTTGACACCGCCATGCAAGCTAAGCAGCGGGACCAACGGTGTGAGAGCGGGTGCTCCTATTCTCGGCTCAGAGCGAGCGACGGCCCATGTAGTTTT
>NC_057813.1:123586499-123600475 GCF_018294505.1 Triticum aestivum | reverse complement strand
ATTCCAGCTGGTTTTGCCTTTTTTTCAAGGGTTAGCTGGTTTTGCCTTTCAATTAAACTTTCTGCGAACTTAAAAACTGTTCATGATTTCATAATACTGGTTTTTTGGCCCGTTTTTAGCTGCCTTTTCTTATTCCAGTTGGTTTTGTTTTTGAACTATTTTTTTCAAAGAATTAAAAAAATGTTGACGATTTTAAAAACTATTCTTTATAAACATTGTGAAATTTAAAATATGTTCATGCCTTGTAAAACATATTCACTGTTTCTAAACTAATGTTCATGAATTTTGGAAAAAAACATGAATTAAAAAATACTTCATTATCAATGTTTGTGAATTATCTCTATACTTCTTAAAAAGTGTTTCATTTCATGCCAAACAGAGTGCTCCGTCCAACCTTCCATCGTTTTCCTAATCGTCATTCGTTGAAAACCGCCCCACCTTTTATTCTTACCAAATAAACTTATTGTTTCTTTGGTAAGATAATAGGTGATTAAAAAATAAAATGCTAAAATATATTTCGGTAGGTAAATCACGTGTAGGATTTGTTAGATATTTATTCACATAATCACATTATATGCACAGTTAAACCAGGCTCTTTTCAGCACTTTGACCTTGTCATAAAACTTTAGCACGAAATGAACTCCTCATAAATTTATTTCATGATCATGCCCTTTTGGTAAGGCCACGGCTTGTAGCGTTTCTACTCTATTTGAAAACGTTAAACTACACTACGTTGCTCCCCTTCATAGATAAGTGGCAATGTGAGGTTGCTGAAAATAGAAAACGCCACACACGTTGCCGTTTTTGCCCTGCCATGTAGCATCTCGACCAGGCCAGCAACACAGGTCGGCTTGGTGTTTTTAAATAGGGCATCATCGCCACAACCCGTTGCATTTCTGAAAAAGGGTCATATTGTGAAATATATTATATGAAGTTTATTTTGTGCTAAAGTTTCCTAACAAGATTAGAATAGTGAAAAAGGCCGGTAAATCACGGGCTAACGTACTAGAATATTTATTACCGTTACAACACACATGCCATTATCTAGGAAAATAGAAAATAAACAGAAACATAAATGGAGAAACGAAAGAAGATTGGCAAAAAAAAGTGGAGGAAAAAAAAGCCCGCAGTTGGAAACCAGATTTTTTATCTATATTGGAGGAAATGTGGGAAACCAGATAATTGGAGGATATAAAAAGACGTGTAATTGGCGCGCGCGATCCCTCTCTTTATCGTGGATTCTTTTTTTTTTGAGCATCAGTACAGACACAAGCGCTCATATACACGCGCATACACTCATCCCTATGAACGCACACACGCACACCCTAACCCCTATGAGCACCTCCGAGAGACTGAGCCGGCATATCATCTTGAGATTTACGAAGCCACCGTAGGCGCCTCGTCGTCGACGGGAACGTCTCCTCCCACTGAAAGCGCATTGCCGGAAATCCTGAAATAAATCCAGGAATAATGTGAGCACCAGGATTTGAACCCTGGTGGGTTGGGGATACCACTGTCCACCTAACCAACTCAACTACAGGTTGGTTCGCTATCGTGGATTCTATAAGGAGAGCCCACGAACGTCACTTGCGATCCTTTGAGGAAATTCCACCATAAACATTTTGGTAAAGTCGTGGTTGCTTTTAATTATTACTGTCGACACGAGGTCACGATCCTGCCAACCGAAACACACTCCCTATGATCACCCACTTTACACTAATCAACCCATGCTTTACTTGAGATGCCTTTCCCTAACCCCATGCATTATTGCCAGAGCTTAGGATCGTCGGTAATAATTGCCATCCTCCCTCCCTTCCTCGTTACTTTCTTGGTATGTGTGTACCAAGATCGACAGCTCGGTCCACATTGTTTTCAGCCTAACTACCCGTGATGTCGAAAGATTGTGACTCCAAGTGACACGAAAAAGCGGCGAAGGAGTAAGAAAAATTATAACAAGAAAGTAGATGCGCTCGTGTATGGCGTGTACGTGCATGAAGCACGCAGCCCAACCTCCTCCTTCCTGCATCATGTGCTGGGCTTTTGTCTCGTGCTCTATAGCTTTCTCGACGGCAATGGCTGAGGAGAATGATTGATCTGGTAACGGAAACTTCTGTTTGAGCAATAGATTCTGTACAGTGGGTGTCGAAGATTCAGTGGCACAGCAAGCAGCCAAGGGCAGATGGACAGACAGATAAGCCTCTCCGTACGTATCCTACAGTCCCCAAATGGCTGTCAGGTCGAGCTCGATCATTGTCAGAAGCGCAGCATCAGCAACCTGCTCCCTGATGCTACCGCTGTCCTCGTGCTTCTCAAGATTAAGGGCTATAGATTACGCCCTGACCAACCAAGCTCAGAAATATCTTACCTGCTGCTGTCTCTCCTTACAAACTCCTACTCTCTCCTCAAGCGTCGGTAGACGTACGTACAGATCGATGGCGCTCCGTTCCAATCCTGGCTTGGATATGAACAAAACAGAGCATTTTTTTTTTTCATCTCGTCGTATTCTGCCGGAAACCGCCGGAAATTTGGATTCCTGTGATCCGAAAAGGCACCAAGAAGAAGCTGCTGATGGATGGATAAAGGTGCACGAGGCTGCCTACCAACCTGATTGACCACCGCGAGCTAACTGCCTGCCATCAGCATCAGCAGCACTAAACAACGCTACCTCTGCGAACACTGCACAGCTTTAAACGCAAATCTCATGCGCCAAACGATCAAACGATCCAAGTTCGTTCCGCCCCGTCTCCCTGCAGAACTGCGATGTCAAGATCCTCTGCCGGGCGCTCACCACGCGGTTGCAGCAGCAGATTGGGGGGGTGATCGACGTCGACCAGTCCGGATTCGTCTCCGAGCGAAGCATCTCCGAGAACTTCGTCTATGCGACCGAAGTGGTGCAATGCTGCCGCGCGAGGAAAGCCCCCGCCCTCGTCCTCAAGCTGGACTTCGCTAAAGCCTTCGACTCTGTTAATTGGGCGTGCCTTCGTCGAGTCATGGAGGTGCGCGGCTTCCCTGAGCAATGGTGCGCGTGGGTGGACGCCATCCTCCGTTCATCATGCTCCGCGGTGCTGCTCAACGGAGTGCCGGGGGCGTGGTTCCCCGTCAGGTGTGGGCTTCGCCAAGGAGACCCGATGTCGCCCTACCTCTTCCTCTTGGTGGCGGATGTCCTGCAACGGATGGTGCGGCGCGACCCCCTGCTCCAACACCCGGTGGTGGAGGGGGGAGCACCGATTGTGCTTCAATACGCCGATGACACACTTATCATCATCCGCGCATCGGTGGAGGCGGCGGCGCGGCTACGACGCATCCTGGACGACTTCGCCGCGGCCACCGGGCTGGGGATCAACTACGGCAAAAGCACCCTGGTGCCGATTCACGTCGCGGACGAGGTGGTGGCTGGGGCTGCGGGGGCCCTCTCCTGCTATGTACAGGGGTTCCTGCAACCCTACTTGGGCCTGCCGTTGTCGTGGGACAAGCTGACGGCGGCCGACTTCGCGCCGATGCTTGCTAAGGTCGATGCCTACCTGGCCGGGTGGCGGGCGCGCCTACTCTCCCCCGCCGGGCGCCTGGTCCTGATCAATGCGGTGCTGGACTCGCTCCCCACGTACGCCATGGCCGCCGTCGTCCTTCCCCCGGCCGTGGTTAAAGCCATGGATACGCTTCGCCGGGCATTCCTATGGGCGGCGGCCGACCGTGCCACGGGAGCCCAGTGCCTGGTTGCATGGAGCCAGGTCTGCAGGGCGAAGTGCGAGGGGGGCTGGGGGTGCGGGACCTTACCACCCAGAACATGTGCCTGCTGCTCAAGATGCTGCATCGTCTACACTCGTCGGAGTCGAGGTGGGCGTCGTGGGTTTGGGCGGAGCTGAATGGCCAATCCCTTCTTCACCCCGGTAGCTGTCGTCATGCCGGGGCGCATGGGCGCTCTCTGCGCGGCATGCTGCCGCTCTACCGCGCCATGTCGCGAGTGCGTGTGCAGGATGGGCGGCGAACCACCTTCTGGCTCGACTGGTGGCTGCCGTGCGGTCCTCTGAGTGTGGCCTTCCCCGCTCTATACTCGCACACCACGAGCGCCGAGGCCACTGTGTTCTACGTCTGGAACGGTGGGCTCGACCGCATCTTGGTCCCAAGACACACCCGGGCGGGTGCTCGGGAGCGAGAAGCCCTCCTTGCCATTCTCCCTGATGCACCTGTGGCGTCGGGCGTAGATGAGAGGATGCTGCCGCTTTGTGGGCACCCCCGGTCGGGAGGGCTTGTTGCGCGCCGCGCTTACGCCCTCCTGCGCTATGGCGGGCGGCTCTCGCCTCATGCAGCGTTCGTCTGGGGGACGCGCGCGCCGTCGCGGGTGAAGTTCTTCTGCTGGCTGTTGGTCCATCGTCGAGTCAACACTCGGGATGTCCTTCTTCGGAAGACCATTGTTGATCGCGCGGGGGCTGGCTGCCCCGTCTGCTTGGCGGAGCTGGAAACCACGGACCATCTGATGTTTGTCTGCCCGTTCGCGCGCGAGTTCTGGCGCGCCGTGGGGGGTGTGGTGATCGCGGCCGGGGCGTCGGTAGAGCGACTCTTCGCCCTAGACGTAAGAGTTGCCGTAGGAGATGCCTCTCCCGACACCTTCATCCTTCTATGCTGCTGGCACCTATGGAAGCACCGGAACGGGGTGGTCTTCCAGGCTATGGTGCCATCTCTGGATCGGGTCCTAAGCTGCTGTCGAGAGGATGCTGTTCTCTGGCGAGAACGGCTACGTCCACGGGATCGTGCGGATGTTGATGCGTGGGTGCGTGCGTTGACGCGGTGATCTGATCTTAGCTTTGTTAGGACTCCCCCACCCCACCCCAAGAGCATGCTGATGTTTGTGAAAATGAGGACCTTCCCCTAGTGGTGATTTGGCAATAAAATTCAGGTGGAGGGATCGCTATCCCTCCCCCGGTGACAGTTCAAAAAAAAAATCGCACATGAAACCCTCCACTCGCGTCGGATGGGTTGGTGTGATAGCGTCGGCTCAACGGCACCGCAACTCCGCTGCATGCCCTCCTCCGCTTGCCTAATCATCTTGCTCCTCACGCGACAGATCTAGCTAAGTTAAGTAGATAGTCCGCCAATCTACACGTACTGATACGCACGCACTAACGGGAAACTTGGACCTCGTGCTATCATCTCGATTCCCTTGTCGGCCTCTTGCAACTCGCAGCTATTCCGGTTTCCAAATGCCTAAGCATCAAAGCATGCATCCAATGTAGGATATGTTGTGTTCTTGTTTGTACTGATTGGTCAACTCAGAACTTAGGTTTGAGCAAGATTCGGTTTGATCGTCGACCACAACTAATCGTAAGGTATTTTTTGCAGTTTCACCTAGGTCTTCATCTTTTGCGGCGCTCCCTTCTTAAAGGCATCGTCAAGGAGAAGTTCGAGGCCACTATCTGTTACCTCCGGGGGAAACCCCATATCAGTAGATCGGATGACAGCAACGCAGTTGTGTCGTCTCCCCCTTGGGAGCGTCATTCTTGGAGGTGTACACAGATTCGAGGGACCAGAGGACGGCTTCTTTGGTGGAGCGGTGCTTCATCATTCGCATTGATGGGGGCAGATCTCGGTGGCGTGGCGCTGTGGAGATTCTGCGTCCAATGCGCCGAGATGGACTCGGGCAGGAGGAGGATGTCGTCCGGCGTCATGGTGGTGTCGATGGCAGAGAGGCCTGGCAAGGTCGGTTCGTTGGGTTTTGCTCTGAAGATGGATTGCTGGAAGAGGGCGGCGACGACACATGAGAGTGCGTCGGACCAGTTTGTGCCCCAAACCAGGTATGTTGCTTGGTTGGGGCCTCTGACTTTAGATGTTAGGCATTTGTGCGATGTCTGTTTGGTATTAGGTTCGGACTATCGGCACCCCTTCATCGGGTGAATAGGAGTAGCGACAAAATGTTCCAAAGATATGTGGGAATTGTAGATGCATAAATATGCACTTCCAAGTTCCACATTTCTCAATTCCAAAAAAAAAATCCACACTTCTGAAATGCTCCCTCCGTTTCTAAATATAAGTCTTTGTAGAGATTTCACTATAGACCACATACGGATGTATCTAGACGCATTTTAGAATATAGATTCACTCATTTTACTCCGTATGTGGTCCATAATGAAATCTCTCCAAAGACTTATATTTAGGAACGGAGGGAGTACTAACTAACACATGATTCTGAAAGTGTGTAACTGCCTTATTTCCTCTGGGTAAAAAAAGAATCAACAGTCCACTTGATGATTCCTTTTCATAGTTACTGAAAGTGTTGGGATACAAAACTGAGCTACAAGTCATGGTAAACTGTTCTAGAAAGTTCAGAGTCCGCGCTGTTCTATAAATTTACCCACAGAAGGAAAAACTTAGGCCAAGCAAATTAAGATGGATTTTCTGTTATTATTAAAGTAGGAACATTATTTTATTTTGCAAAAAATTGACATATTGGCGTTGCTGCATTTAGAAATTACTGTGGCCATCATATGCTGCATGACTGACTGCTGATTGGTGCAGAGCAAGTGAAACAGTTAAGTCAGCTAGCTTACTTGTTGCCTGAATATTATAACCTCTTCTCCCCGTTAGCTTAATGATCAAGATTTAGCCAGTGATGCTCATATGGCCCCTCAGAACATCTTATCAAAGTCGTTATGACGTTCTACGCTCCATCGCTTTTAGAAAAGCAGGCATTCTGTTTATGTTAGATGACACATATCTTTCCTTCCTTTTCCGGCTCTTCTTTCCCTCCCCTCCTGATGACAATCACTAGCCACTCTCCACTTTCCAGTATTGTTTGCAAACCCCTTTTCAACAGACGTCACCTCCACATAGCTACACAATTGGCTACCCTCAGCTCACTTAAATATTACTCACCTGATACATGAAATACTTTGCTTAAGCCAAGAGATACATCAGAAACCATATTGTACTGGCTTTGGAATTGCAGCCTGAAACTAACTTGGTTGTGCCACCGTTAGCTTATATTTACTTAGTCAGTTCATCGTCCTTTCTTAATTAATCAACCAAAACTGCACAAAAGTAGCAGCTCTACTGTAATACACTCCTCTGCAACTTACAAGACTTCTGAACATAGAACTGTTCCATTCCAAATTAAAGGTTCCTAATAATCCGCATTCCCGGTGCCTAGTAGGATTACAAGTTGAGCAATTACCTTAGGCATGCAGGATCAGTGGACCAAATCAATCAACCAATCAATCAGTAGGTGAATATGTACATCGAATCGGAATCGGGTTAATCGGCTAAAGATTTGGTCCACACGACACAATGCAGTACAGCACCAACATTTCTCCTTGTCTATATGGAGGACAGGAGGGCCCAATCCATTGCAGGTAAACAAGCAAAAGAGAATAATATTCCCCCAAAAGCCGATCCCTAGTTGAAGCCAGTTCATGCAGAGCCCTAATTGCACTACTTTCTATTCGTGGTTTTCTTCCAGGCCATGCCAAAGCTAAGATAGATGCCCCCATTCATTGTCAAAAGCGGGGAGAAGGAAAGTTCAGTAATTATGTGCTCTTGTTGTGTACACTCCTTTAAAGATTCATGGCCCTTTTTGTAGTGGGAAATGAACAAAGCATTGTTCATACTAGGGTATCAAAATTTTCCTCAGGTCCGGTTCTCACTGACATACTGGTTTCGACAGGCTCGTGTACCAAATCACACAGCACGTCTTCAGGAGGAAAAAAACCATTCAATTTCGTGTACAACACCCATTTGACTTTCCCGCAAAAAAACACCATTTGACTTTGTTTTGTCGACTTGAGTAGAAATGACGAGATCAGAGTCAAAGTCAGTGTATTGCTGTATGCACGATGTATTTTTCCAACGAAAAACGTGAATATTTTCTTTCAATTCAAAACAACAGCTGGTTGCTTGCTCGGATGGCTTCAGAGCTGGCAACTAGGTAGGAGAAATGAAGCGGCTCGGGTACAATGTACGTAGATTAACTTACTAACAAAGTATTGTATGTATATCTGTTAAACAAACTAATCTGTCACAGCTAAATATAAAACTTCGTACTCTTCCGGCGGATGGCACAGCAATACCTTAAAGAATTTTCGCCAAAAAAAGGAATACCTTAAAGAAATCCCTGCGTTCTGCTGACTGATGAAGTGTGTGCTGTGATACAAGCATTGATCTACAGTTATATACTTGTGCGTGCGTGGATGGCGCATTTGGTTCTTTAAAGGAAGTCAAAAGGAGTGCAACGGGGTCGTTGCACCGACTGTTCTGAATTCCAAGCATGTAGCTCGACGTGGGCGCCTCAACGGCCAGCTAGCTAGGTCTGGAATTCATGGCCCTTACTACTCTACTCTCACACTAGGGCATAAAACAAAATGTATCCTTGCTATACTATTTTTTCATGAAGCCAGCAAGAGATCAAGGGATCTAATCTAGACCCTGTTCGGTAATCCACTGGCTCCACAAAATCGTACACTCCGGCTCCTGCAAGCGAGCTCCAGCTCCTCCATCGATCGTGGGAGCGAGGAAACTGTTCGGCCCGTTCGCTCCGCTCCAGTTTATGAGTTGGGCCGAAAGCCCAATCTGGCCTGGGGTCCATACGGAGGGGATGTGGTAGGACACAAAAGGCACGAGAGACATAACGTGAAACGAATCGGTACGCCACTTATCGGTGGCAGTGTGCTGTAAATTTGACGAACTTCTTCGTTTCCAGGATCTACGGAGCAGCTCATTCCCAGCTCTGCGATTTTCATGTACAGATCGCTCCGCTCCGCTCTGTCGACTCCAGGGAGTTGCAGCGTTCGGGCCGGCTCCGCTGGCTCCCAGAGCAGAGTTGTGGAGTGGAGTGGATCCGAACAGGACCCTAGTCTTGGAGTATACATCATGATTTTTTCTCTAACGTGGAGCGAACGTTCCCGGGGAGTGTTTTTTGAGGGAACATTTCCAAAGTGACCATTGGACACTGCTGTTAGGTTGAATATGAATCAAAGTCTTCATAGAACACGCTAGTCTAAAACCGAATCTAAGGAAAACAAATCTTAGCACATGTATGTTGCAACCTTTTTACACTCGAGTCGATCTAAATTTTGTTAACCAGTAATGGAAACACAGCCGAGGAACTACATATGCATATGCACGTATGGGTATGGAAAGAATACTTAGCTCGTAGACTCGGCTGCATGCCTTTAACAAAGGCTCCTTTTATGGGGGGCTAATATGTGAAGGCCTCTTTACAGTGCCAGCCACATGAATGCAGCATACATAGACGGTCCTCTATTCCCTTCCCGGTCCTGCAGCCGCAGGAGCGCCGTCGAGACCCACAAACGATTCACAACTCTTGAAAGGCAAGGAAAAAGGAGGACGGACGTGATGCATGTTCTCACACAACACGCCTGGCCGAGCTCTGGTGCAAACTCCTGTGCGCAAACGTTACTTTACGTACGTTCGATCTGCGTCTTGATCAGCTCACGTGCAAGAGGACAACGGTGTCTACAAACGTCGGAGACGGAGAGGGTACAACGAACGACTTTGCCGGCCGGCGCTACTGCAAATCTGGATGGATACATGGTGTGGGGCTTGTGGCGGGAGTCCGATTCAACGGTAGTAATGTCATGGGAACGAACGGGGCGGCGACGACGACGCGATGCTGATATCAGCCCGGCAACGTGTAAACAGTTGACTGAACCGGAGGTGTGGGGCGCATATGTGCGTGCAGTTGTCGGCACCAGGCCATCGGCTCGGCCGACCTCCGTCGTTACACGTGGCGAAGAGGAGGAGACGAGCGCGCCATCACGGCCAGCTAGTAGCTGCCTTCACGTCTTTCTTTTCGAGCATTGACGAGTGCTTCGACGACAAAAGCACTGAGCTAGGTGAGGTGAAAAAAGAGAGGTGTGGGTGTGTCAGTGTGTGCCGTTTACGACAGGTGTAACTGGAGTGGAACCATCTGCTGTGAAAAATGGTGGAGCCCAGCTCGTTCCTCGTAGGCTCGCTCGCGTGCGCTTTTGTAGCGTCGCCGACTTGAACGCCCTGGTCTGTCACGCGAAGGTGCCTCGGACTGGTGATGTGCGTCGTGGCCGGCTTTTACCTGTTTTTTTACACATGCAAGCGCTCGTATACATGCGTATATACTCATCCCTATGAATGTAAACACGCACATCCTATCCCTATAAGCACCTCAACCGTATTTTATCTTAAAATTTACGAAGTCATCGTAGGCACCTCGTCGTCGATGGAAACGTCTCCTCCCATTGAATGCGCATAGCCGGTTGAAATAAATCCAGAAATAAATGTGAGCATCAGCATTTGAACCCTGATGGGTTGGGAATACTACGATACCTCTAGCCATCTAACCATAGGTTGGTTCGTGACTTTTACTTGTTGGGACTGTACGAGGGGGACATAGACCGAGGCGGTGCACTAGGCACATGAGATCACTAGGTAGCCAAAGTTTCGAAAACTGAAAAAGAATATCAAGGTATAGACCCAATGCACACCGGGTATAGATAGACACAATACCACAAAATATCCATTTTAATTTCAAAATACACGAGTACAACTCTAAAAAGAAAATAAAAAATATATCTTTGTAGAGAAACATTGTACTCCTGATCTGAATGGGTAGCCATGCCACAAAATTCTGCTCTAAACTTGATCCATGGCTTGTGAGGAAAGACAGTAAAAAAAGATAAAATTCTAGTCCAAACTTGATCCATGGTAGCCCTAAATTGGCAATGATATTAATTTGGCGCAGTAGTTTTTCATAGTTTCCCCTGCAAACTTGGTTAAAGCCTCCTTTGGTTCACATTGATTCTGAAAAGAAGAAAGGAAAAAAATACAAATTGGGTAGGAATGCATGTGTAAAACAGAGGATTGAAAAAATTAGAAATTTTATGGACTTTAGTGTTCGGTTCACAGGAGTAGAAAAACATATGGATCCTAATAAACAGAGTAAAATCAAAGTCAAACCACATGAAAAAACATAATTAGCATGTTATTATGTCACTAAGGGGCCAAGTCTCATTTTTCATGCATAGTAATTGAAAAGAGGTCCAAATGGTTGTAAAAAAACCATGTTTTCCACTGAAATTGAGATCAAAGAACTTTTTTCTCTATTTTTTTGTTTGCTATACTTCCTTTGAACCAAAGGCTTAAATATTGTCATCATAGAGAAGTTTTTTGTATTTCCTCCATTTTTTCTTTGAACCAAAGAAGGTCTAAACTTTATACCGTTTGACTTCAGATAAAATTTATAAACCTTCTTTTCACAGACAAGGGAAGTACCTCCCTTACACAACCATCCTTCTATGGAGTCTCAACTGTTAGCACCTAGTGTTAGGAAATAGGCAGTTTTTGTTTAAGATTAATACAGATGAGCATCGTCATAAGAATACTGACATATGGCAAATCGCGTATGACAGACTAGGAATATCTAGCACATAAGAGCAACTCCAACGGGGCGGACCATTATGTCCGCTTGCGCCCGTTTGGGTCAACGCAGACACAAAAGTCGGCCCAACGCGCTGACCCAAACGGACGCGCATCCACGGGCGACCCATTCCTGGCCCATTTTTGAGCTGGATTTGCGTCAGTGCGGACACGAGACGGACGCGCGCGCCCCCGCCTTCTCCTCCCCCTATGCCCGCTCGTCGGTGGCACATTGGCCTCCCCCATCCAACAACATCCACGCCCGCCTCCTTCGTCGTCGCCGCCGTCGCCCATTTTCCGGTGACTATGTCAGCTGTCGGCGCCCGCAACATCCTCTGAGCAAGGCCGCCACCTCCGACGTTGCCACGCCGTCTTGCCGCCAGGAACCAACTACTTCCGAGCCCGACACCCCCGCTCCCCCGACATAGCCGCGATCGCGACCAAGCAGCCGCCTCGCCGTCCCCGGCCAGACCCTCACCGGCACGCTCGTCGGACACCGGCAGGGCAGCTAGCTGGTACGTGCGCGCTGCGACTCCCTTCTCCGGTCGTCTTCTTCATCGACACCCGCAAGTTGTTCGACAGTTTGCCAATGTACAAAATGGACTCCGCCGACGAATTCTTTTTCACAGTTTCCTTTACGACTCCGATGATTCATCTCCGATAACTAGGAGGAGATATTGGCTGCCGTGTTGGTCCATCACCACCTCAATAGCCAGCGGCCGTTGTTCCGTGGCTCCATTCCGGGCCACCTTCCGACATTGAATCGCAACCGGGAGAGCGGGCATTTCCTTCTTTGGAGGACTACTTTGATACAACAAATCCGTTGTTCAAACATCAGAAATTCCGTCGCCGTTTCCGTATAAGTAGGCATCTTTTTAACCGTATTAGAGAGGGGGTGGTCGGCTACGATGACTACTTCGAGTGCAAAGAGGATGTCGCTGGAAAGATTGGTCTCTCCTCTTATCAGAAATGCACTGCCGCCATCTGAATGCTTGCATATGGAGTGACCGGTGATCTCATTAATGAGTATGTCCGTATGAGCGAGTCTACATGCCTAGAGTCCCTGGACAAGTTCTGCAAGACTGTTATTGCTATGTTTGGCCCTAAGTACTTGAGAGAGCCGGCTGCTGAAGATACAACTTGTTTGTTGGCGATGAATGCCAGCAGGGGCTTCCCAGGGATGCTTGGCAGCATAGACTGTATGCATTGGGAGTGGAAGAACTGCCCTTCTGCTTGGCAAGGCAGTATAAGGGAGCACTGACATACTTGAGGCCATGGCGTCTCAAAATCTTTGGATCTGACACTTTTTCTTTGACATGGCCGGATCATACAATAATATCAATGTGCTTCTGCGGTCGCCGGTGTTTGCTAGGCTTGCCGAAGGCAACAGCCACCGGTGAACTTTACTGTCAATGGGCACAACTACGACAAAGGACACTACCTTGGTGACGGTATCTATCCTCAATGAACCACTTTGTCAAAACAATCCCCAACCCTGTCAGCGAGAAGAGGAAAAGATTTACCCAAGAGCAAGAGAGTGCTAGGAAGGATGTCGAGCGTGCCTTTGGTGTTTTGCAATCTCGACGGGGCATCTCTCGGTATCCTGCTAATACCTGGAGCACGCAGAAACTATGGGAGGTGATGACTGCTTGTCTGATCATGCACAATATGATCATAAAAGATAAGCGCCCAGAACGTTTGTACGATCAAGGGTTTCACACTACTAGAAAAAGGCCTACTAATGGCGCACCGATTTTGCCTACTAATGGCGCACTACCGGTGCGCCATTACTAGCACGCCATTAGTATTTTTTACTAATGGCGCACCACTGATGCGCCATTAGTATCTGGTATACTAATGGCGCACCATGTAGTGCGCCATTAGTATAGCCCACGGTGCGCCATTAGTATCATTTTTTTCAAAAAAAAAATTTAAATTTTTTTCAATTTTTTTTTTAATTTTTTTCTTAATCTCGGTTCACAATGGCTTAATCTCGGGTCAATATGCTTAATCTCAGGTCAAATTGCACTCCGTGGTCAAACTTTCCGAAAGGTCACCCATCCTCACACTACTTCAGCCTAAGCACGCTTAACTTCAGAGTTCTATCCAACCCCAGCAACAGCTCACTTCACAGGTACTTGTTGATATATCTAGCATATCAATCCTGTTATACCTTGTTGATGTCTAGGACTTTGTTCATGTTCATGAGTGTGATGAAATTTTGAAAAATATTTCAAACTTCCAAATCATATTACGTATCATTTTTTGAAAAAAAATTCAAAACCAATTTTTTTCTGTTACTAGTGGCGCACCACATCCACGGTGCGCCACTAGTAAGTTTAAAATTTTTTGAATTTTTTTTGCCGCTAGATCTTGAAAACCCCGTAACTTTTTTTCTGTTGGGTTTTTGGGGATTTTGAAAATGTTTAACGGGGTTCGTATGCAACAAGTTATGCCCATTTTACAAATTTCCAAAGAGATTTTGCAAATAAAGTCGAAATTCATATTTGTAAATTTTCCCAAAAACTAGAGCACATATCACATAGGAAACATATTATCTTTTATTTTTTTGACATTTC
>NC_057813.1:123548074-123586059 GCF_018294505.1 Triticum aestivum | reverse complement strand
TACTAGTTTAACTAGTAATGACGCACCACACCTACGATGCGCCATTACTAGTTTTGAAAAAAAAATAAAAAAAATTGATATTTTTTTTGATTTTTTTTTTGAAAAAAACTTAGTAATGGTGCACCAGTGGAAAGTGCGCCATTACTAGTTAAAACTAGTAATGGCGCACCGAGACATGGTGCGCCACTAGTAACAATTTTTTTTAATTTTTTACTTTTTTTTCAAAACTACTAATGGCGCATGACGGATGTGGTGCGCCATTACTATGTCAATTAGTAATGACGCACTATGCAACGTTGCGCCATTAGTAACAAAAAAAAATTATGTTTTTTTTCAAAACTACTAATGACGCACCACACACCAGGTGCGCCATTAGTAATATATTATATTACTAATGGCACACCGAGATATGGTGCGCCATTAGAATATAGTAATGGCGCACCACATCACAGGTGCGCCATTAGTGGCCATTCCATCTATAGCCCTTTTTGTAGTAGTGTCAGTTTCAGGGTGAGAATGTTGTGCCTGAGCATGGAGGAGCGGCAACGTTTGAACAGTTCACCTAATTCCATCATGACATGTGTGATTGGAAAACTCGCGTGCAACTGCAAAATGATTTGTTGAGCATATGTGGGCTCATATTGGCAACTAATAGATGTATCTTCTTTATTCGACTTGCAAAACTATGTGAGACATTTTTACTTGTATTCGGCTTGTAAAACTATGCTATTTTATTCGGTTCAAACTATGCTATATTTGACTATATGTTTGAATGCAAAAGCAATGCAAAAATGAGCTATTTGTTGAAATAAGGCAGCCAGCCGGCCACGCCGGTAAATATGGGTCGGCACGTTAGGCGCACTGCCGACCCAAATCTAAAATAGGGCGGACGTCGGGCGGCCGGCCGATCCAAACGGACAAAAAGCGGACAAAATCGCCGTTCGTTTGGGTCCTGTTGGAGTTGTTCTAAGTATATGGACCAATTACACATGTAAAAAAAGGAACCAGGACATACGAGGGAACCAGAAACTCCGATGCAGCAGCATGTTTGGCCATGGTGGTGAAGACAAGGTCGTCATCCGTGATCGAGGAACTAGTCGAAGCAGGCGGATGGACATCGAGGATGTAGTCGAACTTGAACAAAGAAAGTCAGTGGGTTTGGTGGATTTGATGCAATTTATGAGTGGGTCGGATTGTCTGATCCGACTCGACGGACGCTCGGGCCTCCTCATATCCACCTTAAATTTGAGATGGGTATGAGGGATGACGGTGAGCCCGAACATTTAGGCCCGGTATAAGAAGCCCATCTGTGTCAGTTTTTTACCCGTCCGTCTAGGCAGACTAGATGCTCTAAGATTTTAAAATTTTAACAGAGTTACAAGATTTCAAACACCTGGCCTATCCTACTCGCCTTCCACCTTTATAGGTCCTGCGGCACAAATAATTTCAGCACCGCCCGAGCACACATCTCGAGGAACGGATGACGACGGTCGACAAGCATAGGACAAATCACCCCCTCCCTTTGTTCCGTTCAGTTTCGCGCTCCGCCAGTGCCGACCACGGTCACTTCCTTCTCTTTTGTCCACCATCACTCCACTGCGTACTCCCTCCGGTCCTTTTTACTCTGCATATTAGGTTTGTTTGAAGTCAATCTCATCCAACTTTAATCAAGTTTATATAAAAAATTATAGACATTCACATAACAACATCAATATCATTAGATTCATCTTAAAATATATTTTCATATTATATTTATTAAATATTATAGATGCTAATAATTTTTAATATAAATTTGGTCAAACTTAGCAAAGTTTGACTTTCGGCAAAACCAATGTGCAGAGTAAAAAGGACCAAAGGGAGTACGTAGGCTCAGGTGCGCATGCATTCACCCATACAGTTCGATTGTCAATTAGGAACGGGATACGACGAATGCGGTCGAGCATCTTTTAACTTGACGTCTTGAACGTAATGTGGTGCATCCTGGTGTAGGTTGTAGTTTGAGGGGCTGCATTTTGCCCAACCTACATATAAAGTCTACTGGTGGAGATCTTTCTCTTTCTTTTTTGCAGGTGGGTCAGTGATCGCTTCAGTGTTCACTTGGACTACGTTGTTCTAGCCTTCTACTGGACACAATGACCCCCCGAAGAAGCAGGAAATATCATAGTATTTGTTGCTCTGCAGAGAAAAATGCACTCTTATTTTATTTATTTTTACAGAGGGAGTACTATGTTAGAGCATCTACGGTCGGACTTTGCCCTCAAATGCCCGCGGACACGCCCGGCATTGATCGGTCACGCCTCAAATAATGCAATCCACATACGACATCTCAATTATCATATCTCAAATCCATACAAACTCATGCAACAACGTCCATGCACACATATGGTCCAGCTATTCTATCACACTACACTAAACATGCCATCGGACTATCAAAATTTGGCATGTTTAGCTATGGTGGAGATCATCCACGGCTGCCCTTGCCCTTCCCGACGCCCTTGCCGTCCTTCTCGCGGAAGTACCGGTCGAAGACCCAGTAGGGATCGAGCCGGATCTGCTCGTCGTCGGAGCTATCCTCCTTCTCCTTCGGTGGCAGTCCGGCCATGGCATGAACCGCCCGATTCTGCTCTCGGGCGAGGGCGCGCGTGTTCCTCCGCTGCTGTTTCTTCACAATGCGGACTCAGATGGCTTCCCCCTCTGCAGCCGCTCGTGCCGTCGCATCAGCCGCCTCCGCCGCCGCCATTTCCGTCGTGATACGCGCCTCGGTGGCCCTTACCCTCTCCTTCCCACGGCAGGTCGCCCGTTCCCGGTGGGACTCATAGTCCGCCCGACCGGTGATCGGGAAGGAGAGATTTTTTGGCTGTCGGGACTGCGATGATCCAGCCCCAGAGGACGCGAGGGCCCGTTGAGCCGACGCTATGAAGTCGCGCCGGGCAGATCCTTCCATTGGCCGGGGTTGTCCTCCTGAGAGCGGCGGAGTGCAATACGGACCACCACTGCCTCGTCGAACCCGCACGAATGACACCCCAATCGATGGATCCAGGTTGGTTGGAGTCAGATCAGCTGCCCGCCATGACGGGGACGGCCAAAAATCGCCGGAGGTGAGCTCGGATGGCGAAGGGAGTGGAGGGAAGAGGAGTGTGAAGTGGCTAGGATTTGGTCCAGCGAGCGGATGGGGACGAATATATGTGAGGTCGGATGGGCCAGCATGGGCAGGGTCCGACGTGGTGGACGCGCCCGGGCGCCCCTATATCCACCCTATATTTAGGCTGGACATGAGGGATGCTGGTCAGCCCGGACGTTTGAGACATGTTTGAGGCGTCCGTCTAGATCAAAAAATCGTGACCGGTCAGTGACCGGGCGGCCCGCCCGGACGTTTGAGGTGGGTTTGATGCGTCCGGCTGTAGATGCTCTTATATGCTTGGTTTTCTGGTCTTAGACGACTAGATTAAACCGGTCCATATTGGAACTTTTAGTAAGGGCCGTCCGACGTGAATTCAAACAGATATAAGATACAAACTTGAAACTTGACTCCCTTTTATGTTCATTGAGTTAATTCGGTCCCACCAGAAATGCAATAAAATTATTCTGAATATGAAGTGAATGTCAAGTTCAGTGAAATCCTACCAGAAATCAACACACATGACACGTACCGTGCAGTATTTGGATGCTCCTACCACTGGTGGAGTTGTGGGGCACGGCTAATACCCAGAAGTTGCAGGACCTATTTGATTTGTTGCAAGCTTTACTAAAAAGATTTGGTTCTTTGTCAAAGTTGTCGCTGGAAAAGAGAATTTAGTTTTCATGAGGTTGGACTTTTTTCCAGACATTCATGCAAATTAAGTACAAGTATATGAACATACAAGTGTAGTTGCAATTTTTCCATGTTGTCTAAAATGCACGCACACAGGACTATGGGCTTAGTTGCAAATTAAGTTCATTTTAGAGTAGTAACTTACATCTGTATACGATCATATTCAAAATAGTAATATTGTATGTATACTATCAGGGGTTTTCTCTACGAAAGTATACTATCAGAGGTCGTAAATGAGGGGTGTAACTATAGTGCAAGTATGATGTACTTTCTCCGTAAACTAATATAAGAGCATTTAGATCACTATTTTAATGGTCTAAACGCTCTTTTATTAGTTTACAGAGGGGGTATTTTCTTAGGAAGATTGTCATGGTTTTTAGTCATGCAAATTACTCCGTTCCTAAATATTTGTCTTTTTAGAGATTTTAAATGGACTATCACATACAGATGTATATAAACATATTTTAGAATGTAGATTCACTCATTTTACTCCGTATGTAGTCACTTGTTGAAATCTCTAGAAAAACAAATATTTAGGAATGAAGAGAGTATGAGACAAGATCTATAGGGAAAAAATGTAGGAATCAAAAACAGAATCCTTCTAAATTCCAAAGGAACCTTCATTTTCCTCCCCAGATGCCTAGCTGGCTACGCGTTACATCTCTCACAAAGCTAGCAGTGTGGACCTGTCTTTTTCTGAACGAGAACGGTGGTGTCGCCGGTGTGAAAACAATTGAACAGTGGAAGTTCCCGCACTACATGTCAAAGCAACAGCATTTTTACGGTGTCAACTGTAAACCGACTAGCGAACCAACCAGTGGTTGAGATGGTTAGATGGACAGTGGTATCCTCAACCCACCAGGGTCCGAATCTTGGTGCTCGCATTTAATCCTGAATTTATTTCAGGATTTCCGGCAATGCGCATTCAGTGGGAGGAGACGTTCCCGTCGACGACGAGGTGCCTACGGTGACTTCGTAAATTTCAAGATGATATGCCGGCTCAGTCTTTCGTAGGTGCTCATAGGAGTAGGGTGTGCGTGTGTGCGTTCATAAGGGTGAGTGTATGCGCGTGTATATGAGCGCTTGTGTCTGTACTGATGTTCAAAATAAAAAAACTGTAAACCGACTCAACCGTGTGTAGTGCCAGCGCGCCATCTCGTCCACGCACTCGCCACTACGTACACACGCATGCATATATTGCACACCCCTCACTGCTGAGGCGCTACATACATAGGTGCTAAGGTGTCAACCGCCGATGGAGATCGGGACGACTGAGACGAATGCATGGGGCGGAGCACCAGCGTCTTCTAACTTCTGAGCATGACACTTCTTATCGTGCTGCAGGGGGTGAAAGCCAGTGAGGTTATACCAGTCGTCGTTAGGAATGGCAAACAAGTGTACCGACTTGAATGAATTCCCACGAATTCCAGGCACGGGCTTGACTCGGTTTCCTTTCCTTGTCTCCATGCCACATTCCGCAAGGACGGTATGGCTACGTGTCACGCGTCGCAGTTAGGCCGCCAGTACGGCGTACATGTGAACGTCTCCTTGCTCGAACCAGACACGTACCCTGGCCCGTGTGGACCGGCCGTGGAAAAATAGAAGGCGTTCCCAGTGCATGCCACGTTTTTTTTTAGCATCAGTACAGACACAAGCGCTCATATACACGCGCATACACTCATTTCTATGAACGCACACACGCACACCCTATCCCTATGAGACACCTCCGAGAGACTGAGCCAGCATATCATCTTGAGATTTACGAAAGCCACCGTAGGCGCCTCGTCGTCGACGGAAACGTCTCCTCCCACTGAAAATGCATCGTCGGAAATCCTGAAATAAATCTAGTAACAATGCGAGTACCAGGATTTGAACCCTGGTGGGTTCGGAATACCACTGTTCACCTAACCATCTCAACCACATGTTGGTTCGCTGTGCACGTTGGCAAGAGGTCTTGTGTCAAACGTCAACCATCCTCCCTGGTGTCGGCACTGCCTAACTCTTCAAGTGGTACCGTTCTCCTCAGTCCTCATCCCCTCTCCACCCCCTTTTGACTCCTCACATGCCAGCCACAGACAAAGCCAAACTCCCACATGCACGACGCTACTCCTAGGCGTGCTGCTATCAGTCTATCACCATGCAAGCTCCATTGACATACCGCGCCAGAGATCACTGCCACGCATGTATGCAGTGACCAAAATATCTGCTCCAAAGATAAGTAAGTACCTAACTGACAACGGATTAAGCCGAAGGGCATCACGAGAAAATGTATTATTATCCACGTCGAATTTTGTATGGTAGCAGCAACCAGTGGATCAATTCGATAGCGCACTGTTCCCGCATGACACGAAAACATCAATAACGCACCGCACATGCCATCGGCCATCCCGCAGGATTTATCGATCAGCCCGAACAGGAAAAATGCTCCCATTCGATCCGTGATCGATGTTTTCTGCAGCCGTACGGCCATGTGCATTTTTCAAAATTATGAACCTACTAAACAATTCGTACGTATAGCGCTAGTTTCGTTTTGAGGGGAACAAAGGACGAGGTGCTGGTAAACCACTCTTTTATCAGCTTCTGCCTTTCCCCGGGCGGACGGACGCGCTTTGGTGAGTGATGATCCGAAAGCATCTCGTTTCACATTGCAGCTCTCTGCTCTGCCAGCGAAGCGCTTAGTTGGCGACCACTTTGACACTCGCGTCATAGAAACCCCAATGAATTCAGAGAATGTGCATGTGATCGCAATTTTAAAACATCCATACGGTCTTGTCATCGCCAACGCCAATCGATCGATTCCATGCCTCGTATCGAGCTGGGCACCGTCCACTGGCAGGGTTAAGCTTCAATCTTATTATATGACCGATGCGCAGCTTTCCGGTGCAAAGCCGCGTGTGACTTTGTCCACGGACGACAGTTCCGTGCCCAATGTATGCGGGCATGCAGATGCAGGGCAGGGCAGAGCATGGGCCACAAGAGAAATAACAGAGCCAAGAATTATAATCCAACACCGTATTGAGCATCTGCCTAACCGCCTAACCAGTAGGAAATTCCACGGCTAGGCTAATCGGCAGGTGAAGCCCCACAGATTTCACCATCGCTTTCGCCAAACTCTCGAGAGACCGGAAGGCACCGTGGTGGCTCGGCAACACGTGACGGCGTAATTGATCAACTGAACCGCGAGGGGAGCACGGCCGAGCACCCACCTGGCCGCCCCCTGCGCGCGCACGGAGCTCCGGTCGTCCACGTCGTGTTTAGCCTAGCCGGAGACGGGAAGGAAAGGAGGAGGGATTAAGAGCGCTCTGCCCCGCGAAAGCTGCCCTGCTCGTGGAAAAGGAGGGCGGGGCTTCACCTCATTTCGTTATCGCCACCGGACTCAACAGCGACGGGTGGTTACGCCGGTGCGATCAGCTTATTAGCCCTCCGACACTATGCACCGGCCGAGATGGACAAGACCGGAGACAGGGAGAGCCAGGCAACACTAGATCTTTGCAAGGGCAGGTGACAAGCGTTATTAGCTGATTCATGCATGAACACAACTGCACGCGTCGCGATCCTTGTGGATCGTTCATTTGTTGGCTGTTTGGTAGGTCGTGTCATTTCTTCCCTTCATTGACCTCTTAGCCTGCTTGTAGTATCATGCATGTGACCATACGCACGTATGGATGTAGTATGTTACGAGTCCTGTTGCGCCTGCTGCCTTGCCTTTTTCGTTTCCGTCACTTTGGATGTTTCTTATTGGACCCGTTTTAGGTGCATCCTTGTACATGATTTTGTATAAAAGTTGCTCATTTAAAAGTTGCCGTCCCAAGAAAACTCTTTTTTTTGTGCAATCCTAGTATGTCTACGTAGGGGTTCCGTCACTAGCAGCGCCCCCGCTCCCCCGCTCCCCCGCAGCCACGACGACTCGACGCCTCCCGTCCGCCATTGCCCCCACCGCGGATCTAGCCGCGCCGACCACGGGCCATGCCTCCTCGGCGATGCAGACCGAAGTCGGGGGCCAAGGCCGCTCCCCCTCCCCCTTCCCCTTTCCCCACTCCACTCCCTCCCCAAGTTCAGGAAGCGCTGCGCGGACTGGTGAGACTTATCTCACCGATCTCGCAGGCGATTGCCATGGCGACGGGGAGTCGGAGTTGGGTGGATCGGGCAATAAGGATTCACGACGCTACTACGGCATGGATCCGAAGAGTTCAGGAATGGAAGGCGGCGGATCAGGCGGTGGCGGCGGCGAGAGATCCAGATACGCGAGCTGCGGCGAGCAGATATGCAGAGGCTTGTCGGCTGCGAGAAGAGGAAGAACAGAGGATTCTGGCGAAGCGGATCTACGATGAGGCTACGGTGGTGGAGAGGGAGAGGATGTCGGCTTACCCACACTCCCCGTCCGCCGAGTTCGTGTTGTGGGCAAGGACAGAGGCGAAGTCCGAGGATCCTCGCAGGGCGCTGAGATGGGAATGCGTGCTTGGAGTGATTCCGTCGGGTGCGCCGTTGCAAAACATCTCGTCCTGGCCCCCGCCGTCGATTCGGGATTGAGCTCGTCGGAAGTTCAAGTCTCCTCGCCCCCAGGCTCGCCCGTGGCGTACAGAAGAAGCAGTGATACCAGGAGCAGGCGTGCTTCACCGCCGCCGACGCTGTTCAGCTCGCCGGGGAGGAGTTCTATGGGTCGTAGAGTCTCTGCCAGGAGGGCCCTCCAGGCCAGTGAGCAGATAGATGCGGACCCGCCTGCCCCGCCCCCAAATCTTTTGCGAGTGGGGTGGTTGCGCCCCTTCAAAAGCGTCTCGCCCTTATCCGCATCAGGAGGGAGCGGGTCGGGGGCAAGCTAGGGTTCGTCCTATCTCTGGCAGATCCAGCAAATCCAACCTGGTGTGGGTTAGGAAGGATAAATTCGTTTCGGGAGAATTCTCTATAGCAAATTGCCACCCAGTTGGTATTCCGGATCGCCTGTCAGCTCCAAAATTCTTATCCTTCTCTCGAGATTACTGGTCAAGGAAATCGGGTCGGATCCCTTTTGCTTCCGTTGTCAAGATGGCTGGAGGAGGAAGAGATGCTAGCAACCGGGGAGGGAGATATGGCGCAGGGAGGGGTCGTAATGGTCGTCCCCCTGCTCACACCCCGTCGGGACACTACAAAAAAAATACACTTCCGTGATGATACGTGTTTTTCACAGTAGGTCACATTTTTTGTCATGCATGTACATCCATGATGATTTTATGACAGAATCAAGATAGTCATACGTGTGCTGTCGTAGAAGTGTTCCATGACATTACCAAAATTATCATCACGGAAGTGTCCACTTTCATGACGATAAATCGCGCGTCACAGAAGTGCTTTCGTCAAGGGTGACCGACACATGACATCCACCGCAACGGAACGCCGTTAAGCTATCGGGTCGGGTTTTGAATCCGATAACCCGTTAACAGCCCGGACCAATGGGGATTTTCCACGTGTAAAATCATCATTGGCTGGAGGAAACACGTGTCGGCTCATCGTTGAGACAGATGTCATCCACTCATTGGATAGAAGGCGCCTATAATACGTCGACACGTGGCACGGCCCAATAGAGGCCCATTCCTGTAAAAAGGCCGGCCCGTTTGACTTGGTCAAAAGGTGCGGGGCGGCCCATGGTAAGCATGTTAACGGCCTGTTCGCATATAGCCTATTTACAACCCGCTAACCCAAGGCCCGTTACGCCCTATTCGAATTAGGCCCAGTAGCGTCATCTGGGCCATCCAATATGATTCCAGCCCGTTTTCACTTTTGGCCCATGTATGGCCCATGACGTCTTTCGACCCATATGAGGCCCTTTGTAACTCTTGGCCCATCAACGGCCCGTGGTGAAACTGGCCCGCAATGAACAATGTGTCACTTTATACCCATTAACGACCCATGGTGAAACTGGCCCGTAATGAACAGTGTATCACTTTATACCCATTAACGGCCCATTATTCCATTGGGCCGTTTCCAGCCCATGTTATCTTTCGGCCTTCTAAGGGCCCATTTATTCTTGGGCTCATTTTCAGCATTCGGTTACTTACGGCTCGTTACTGTCATTTTCTGCTTGTGGGCCAAATTCAGCCCGTTGTTACAGTCGGACCGTTTGTGGCCCGTTAATATGTTGGGCCGTTTTCATAGCGTCATCAAATACGTCCTATTAACGATGGCCCGTTATGGTCGGCCCATGAATGGACGATTCCAACTCTAGCCCGTTAACGGCCATAATGCGGTCTGTTATTGGCCCATGTTTGGCCGATCAATCGTCCGGCCCATATAAGGCCCATTGATGATACAGCCCGTAGAAGGCCCATTATGTCTACGGCCCGTAGAAGGACCATTGTTTCTACGGCCCGTAGAAGACCCATTGTTTCTACAGCCGGTAGGAGGTCCAGTGCCACTACAGTAAATATGTAGCCCATGGTTATTGTGGCCAAGTTTTAAAAAATAGGTTATTGCGGCCACTAGCAAACCGCGGAAAAAAATTGCACTGACTACAGGCAAACAAATAAACAAGACAACAAAGAAATAAATAAGTAAGCAACTTATGCTAGGCTATCACGGCTATTACACATATTACATCCACTGGGCATCAAAGTTCGCCACCAGTGCAAATATAGGGAACAAAGCAGCATATAAACGTCGCAGCAAAACAAGTCCAGAACTGAAACCACTTCAGAAGAGCTCAAGAAATAATATCCTGGGTACCCATAATGCTGACAAGATGCTTATCAAAGTTATTAACTTTATCTTGTTTGGCGCTTAAATCCTCCAGCGCTTGCTGTTGCACAAGAAAATACGCATATGAATTCTGCAGGGACTTCCTCTGTCCTTCGGCTTCTTGCCGCAGCACAGCTGACTGATGCCTTTCAACTTGTAGCTGAGACTGAAGAAGCCGAAGTGATTCAGGCAGTGAGTTCGAAGAGCTTGTGCCAACGACACTGGCCAGTAACTCGAACACTACATCAACGCAGGACTATGGGGTTTTCTCACTGTCTACAAGATCGTTTTTATCACCTTTCTTGGAGACCAACAGGGTTGTCTCACTATCTTGAACCAAATCTGCATTACTTTCTCTACCATTGCATACTGGGGTGCTCTTCTCCAATATTCTGTTTGCATACTACAAGAGAAACAAGCAGACACATCACAAGTTTAGCTTGTAGTATATGAAACTCATTTTGGTAAACCGGTTCAGTAGTAAGGTGGACAGGATAACAGCATGAAACAAACATATATCTATGTACTATGGTCACTGTATTGTCCATATCATTCTAGTTTATGTTGCCTAATCAAGATAGAGATACAGTTCAACTCATATATTTTTAAGACACAACAACATAGACAGAATATAAGTGTGAGAAACTACACAACATTCGCAGCACTTCTAATGTGCATCACATGAGAACATAATTGTTTATACAACTTAAACTGAAATCGACATAGAGCAAGAAGTTAGAACAACAATCTTGTTAAAGAAATAGGTTTAAAACATACCTGTTGCGCCATTGGAGTTTCAATTGGATCCTTCAAATTCGAAAGTAGTTGGTATGAGTAAATACAGTGAAGCAACAACAAAGGAGTATGGATCATAGCTACGGAATCTGACCTGAGAACAGTTGCTCTTCTGCTTTAAACGTGGAATTTGGGTTAGCTGTGGTGGTCTTCATGCTTTGGGCACTGCAGTAGCTTTACAAACTGCTCGTGTGGGGGTACTCTGTGGTGTACATGGTGCTTTGTCAACTAGAAGTGGGTTACTATCCGCTGGAGTTGCGGTTAGATGGGTTGTAGCTGGTTCTCTGCCCAACGGTGTAAGTGTGCAATCTGGAAGAGTCTCGATTATGTGTGGTGGGGCTAGTTTGTGGGCCAGTACAACCATGGTTCTATCTCCATCGACGGGTAGCACTGTCTTTTGTGAAGAATGGGTTTTTGCTCCCTTAGATACTGCCATCACCCCCTCCAATTCAAATGGTTGATAAACAAGAAAAGAAATTGAGCATACAGACATTGTATGATAGACAGATGTGGTAATTCACATATATGTTTTCTAACCAAACATGACAGCATGACAGAATTTCACATATATGATGCCTAACTAAACAGGATAGCATGACACAGTTTCAGATATATGATGGATAACTTAACAGGATATAATGGCATAATTCAACATATGATGAGTACCTAAACAGGATGACATGACAAAACTATATGGTATCTTTCTAAAATAGGTTGGGGATGAAATAATTCACATACATGTTGTCTAAGTATAGAGGATGGCATGATATAATTGACATAATTGATTCATATACTAAGCAGCTGGCACTCGCATGTATGATCTCTAAACTAAGCAGATGGAATTCAATATTGTGCATATGATGTCTAAACTAAGCAATGCAAGACACCATATGCATCATATGAGAAATATAAAACATTGCAACTTAGAGCATACACCTCAGGTGGGATATAGGATTGGTCATCTGTCTCTGAATCCTCCTCTGAGGAGCTCCCTGTAACCATCGAGATATATGCTTCAACAGGTACCATTGCCTGCTCTGAAGACCTTGTTTTCACTCCAGATTTTTCCATAACCGGCTCAAATGGCTGATACACATGAAGAGTCATTCAATATACACAGATTTTCGACAAATGGAATACGTAATGAAAAAAAGATGGCATGAGATAATTCACATATATGATGCTTGGCTACATGACGGTGCATAATTCACATATATGATAACTGGCCGAAAAACATGGCATTGCATAATTCACATATCTGATATCGAAAACAAACAGGAGGCATTCACACAAAGCATGTCTAATCTAAGCAGATGGCATGACAATGCAAGACACCATATGCATGATATGAGCAATATAACCCAGCCAAGTTAGAGCATGCACCTCGGGGGGGGGGATACGACTGTCATCTGTCTATGAATCCTCCTCTGAGGAGCTATCTGTAACAGCAAGAAATCTGCATCAACATGTAGCACTGACTGCTCAGAAGACTTTGTTTTCACTCCAGATTTTCCCATGACCGACTCAAATGGCTGATGCACAGGAAGAGTAGATGAATGTATAAACATTGTTGACAAATGGAATACATTATGGAAAAAATATGGCACGATACAATTCACATATACGATGGCTGGCTAAACAGGATGGCATTGCATGATTCACGTATATGATGCGTGGCTAAAGAAGATGGCATTGCATAATTCCCATATACTCCCTCCGTTCCTAAATATTTGTCTTTTTAGAGATTTCAAATGGAGTAGCACATACGGATGTATATAGACATATTTTAGAGTGTAGATTCACTTATTTTGTTCCGTATGTAGTCACTTGTTGAAATCTCTAAAAAGACAAATATTTAGGAATTGTGGGAGTATGATATAGAAACCAAAAAGGTGGCATTCACATAAAGCAAATCTAAACTAAGCTGATGACATATAAGATATATAATGTAAGCAATGCAAGGCGCCATATGCATGATATGACCAACATCAGCATGCCAATTAGAGCAAACACCTCAGGTGGTAAACATGCGTGGTCGGCTCCTTCTGAATCCCCATCTGAACAGTTATCTTCCTCTGGAATACAATCTAGAAATGCAGGAGGGGGGGGGGGGCACTTCGCCCACCATGGAGCGGCGTCTGCATGACATTATATACCCACACAACGGTCTTCTCTTTTTCTCTACATGCTCAGTACGATTGTGTACAATATTTGACATGCATAATAAAAAATAGTTAGATTTTGTAAGGCCTAAGGGGTGCATGCAAAAATAAAGATTGATGGTAGCAAACGAGTGGATGGATTCAAAACTAATGATAGCAGGTAGATTATAGCTTCAGTTTAAAAAGATAGACAATGTATCATCTATTGTTTGTTGCCCACCCAACATGAACCACATAGAAGACCCCAGATGAACCAAATAGTAGACAGATACTATTCATTGTTGACCCGATATGAGACCCATGGGCATTTCAAAACTCAAGCAAACACGGAAGCAAACACGAAAGACCGCGACCTGTCTTCCGAAACTATGTAGTCCTCAGGTTGATCTGCTTAGTCGATGATGGTAATGCAGTTGGCGTGGCTGCCGGCAACGGGGAAGATGATCTGAGCTGGCGAAAGAAAGTCTGCAGGGGGGATCTCTACTACTATGAATGCTTCTGTCGATGGTGCACCTCAGGTGGGGTGGATGACGGCACGACAGGAGCAGGACATAACACACAGAGTTTTCTTTGACGCCTATCTGAAAATGAAGTAAATCTGTAAGGGCTCCTTAGAATTGGAGGATTCTATATGTCAGGACCCCGACTCAATGTCACATCGATCTAGCCTGTAACACCTCATATCACTTTGCGGCCTCACGCACGGTATTCCCACGGGTGTCGCCTTACCTTTGCCCGGGACCGTTTGCGCCTTTTGGCTCACGTATATGATGATGTCGCTAGCATCCATATGATAAGGAGCCCGGGCTGACATGACTAGTCGTAAACCCAAAGTGGCACAGACTTATAGGGACAGGCATCCATAACCCAACATCGAACGTGTCGGTTATCAGCAAGTGGGTCCGGGCTGTAGCACTGGGCTAGCAGGACTCCGGTACTCAATGCGTGACATTTCCCCGAAGGGACAGATACAGGAACGAAGAAGGACACATGCCGGCCAGCCTAAGTGTTCCGGAGCAGTAGCAAGCTACCATGGCTCAATGGAAACACTAGGAGACATTTCCCGGTAAGAGAGGCTACTAAAGATAAACAACTAGATAGTCAGATCCCACACATACCAAGCATTTCAATCATACACACAATATGCTCGATATGTGCAAATACAACAAGGCATCTCAACATGACTCTACGACACAAGTACTTTATTTAAAGGCTCAGAGAGGCATACATAGCATACATACAAGTACGGGTCACACGACCCACATTCAAGTCACACAGTCATACAAACCAGCAGCAGAAGTAACTTGTCTGAGTACAGACAACTAGTAAAATAAAAGAGGCTTGGAAAGCCTAGCTATACTACGTGGACCTTCACAAGCTCAGGATTACCACCTGGGCCTTAGTCTACTCATCGATGTCAACGTCTACGAAGAACCCATCAGAAGGGGTTGCAGCGCCTTCTGTAAAATGTAAATTATAGCAACATGAGTACAACGGTACCCAGCAAGACTTACGTCAGATCCTACATACATGCACATTATCAAGAAGGGTTGGTGGAGTTATTGCAGCAAGCCAGCTTTGACTCTTGGCTAAGCTATCCTACGAGACTCCAACTTGAAATGGTTTTGCGCACACGAGTCCACTACTCACCACTTCAATACCCCACCGAGGATCCACCTCCTTCATCCTACGGAAGAGCCATCCTCGGCACTCACGCTTATCTTGAGATTTTTAGTAGTATCCATTCACTTGTCTATGAACTGTATAAGCAACCAAGTAGTCCTTTACCGCAGACGCGGCTATTCGAATAGATCATGTTAACCCTGCAGGGGTGTACTTCTTCATACATGTTTCCACCACTTAGCGTCTGCACACGACATGTGCTCGGCAGACTTCAAGCGAAAGCCGGCGTGGGTGTAGACCACGACCTACCTAATCACCTAAGTCTCTAGTCCAGGTTTATCGCCTATCCAGGTTCCATCCGCAGGGAGTCCGGCCGAGGTTTCCCTTACGGCCCCGAACGACGTGTACAGGGTTCCCGAGATACCTAACGGGTATTCGGCACACCGTGCCACGTACCTACCGCATCACAGCCCACCCCGCGGTCAGCGCTGTCCACGGCCTCCAGCAAGCTACAAACACTAGAAACTACTTGCAACTCCTGGACAGAGGACTAGGGTGAATAAGAAGTCGAGCGGGGTCATATTTCAGGGCCCAATGCATGGTAGTAGCTGAATCTTAAATCACGCATACAGATCTCAGTTCTTAAGGTCGGCTTCAATGAAATAACCCACCATGTACTCCTACATGGCCTCTCATCGATATCTTTACCAAATTGTGTTCACCACATCACTCTCATTACCGACATGATCATTTCACTCTAGCCCATCACCCAGATGAACCAGACCTGACACGACTCTAAGCATAGCAGGCATAGCAAGGTAGGAACAACACATACATATGGCTCAATCAATTCCTACACATGCTAGTGGGTTTCATCTAATTACTGTGGCAATGACAGGTCATGCAGAGGAAATGGGTTCAACTACCGTAGCACACAACAGTTTGAAACGCGTTGTCTTAATGCAGTAAAAGAGAGCAAGAGCGAGAACATGGGATTGTATCGATATGATCAAATGGTTGGTTGCTTGCCTGATGGATCGATGCACGGATACGGTTCTTCGCTAGGGTAATCACGGTACTCCTCGGAGGCAGAACCTGCCGCAAAGAACACCGATACACAACCATCACCAAACAATGTGCGACAATATGATGCATGCATGAAACATGGCAATATGAGTGTGTTGGGCTAATGCAACTAAAACCAGATGGGTTTGAATCAATTTGAACCAAAGATTCAAATTTCAAACTCATAAATGACCCTTTAAAGTGTTTTATCTTGTTCTGCACTAAACCTCAACTTAGTTTGTTTAAACATGCATGAAACTAGTACAGATGGATAGATTGGATTTTTCTGATCATTTTTCATATAAAATTTGTTTGATTTGGAGCTACGGTTGAATTTATATGAATTTTTGAAGTTTGGGTTATTTCCTGGAATTTATAAATCATTTTAGATTTATTTTAATTTTAGAAAAGGTTTACTGCGTCAGCATGAGGTCATGCTGACCTCAGCAAGTCAACAGATCCGGTCCAGGTCAAACCTGACGCGTGAGTCCAGGGTGTCAGTGGCTAATTAACTAATTTAATTTAGTTTAAACTAATCTGGATAATTAGCAGAAGGGGGCCCCACCTGTCATTGACTCAACAGAGTCAACCAGGGCCCACCCGTGGTCAAAGTCAAAACGGCTGCACCGGCGTTTAGCCGCTGGCGAGCCCGACGCGGCGGCGGAAGTGGTTTTGGCCATTCCGGCCACCAAATGGGGCGCGGAAGGCATCTACGTGGAGCTGGGGACGAACCGCAGCTCTTGGTGGAGCGAGTTGAGGTCGGGGTGGCCGGGGTTGGCGCCGGCGACGACCTAGGCGGTCACCGGAGTTCGGGTGAAGGCGAACTCGGGGCTAGGGTGTGCGGTGAGGTGCAGGGAGTGCACGGTTGGACTCAACGCAGCGTGGTGAGTGCGTTGGACATCGTGAGGTGGCCGGAGGATGGCCGGGAGCACGTCGGCGACGAGATCCTCGGCGGTGCCTGTGGGTGATCTTCGTGCGGTGGCTACACGGCTCGGGGGCGAGAGAGGAAGGGTAGGAGGGGTAGCTAGGCTCACAGAGCACCCGTAGAGGCCACCGGCGGGGTCGGGGACGAGCTGATGCGGCGACGGCGTTGAAGGGGATCTCCGGCGACGGCGGACTCGAGCGAGGTCGGTGCGGTGGACTCGGGCCTTGCGAGCACACGGGGCTCGGGTAGCTCGAAGAAGTGGACGGCGGCGGAGCTCCTGGACACGACGAGAGGACGCATGAGCGGCGGGGAGCACGGCTACGGCGATGGAGCGGCGGCGGTGGCGTCGGCCATGGCTGGGGAGCGTGAGGGGGAGGAGCTGGAGAGGAGAGGGTACATCTGGGGGGTTCGGGGGAGAGAGAGGGGTCGATCCACGGCGTTAGCCGGGCGAGTGGAGCGGCGAGGCGGAGAGCAGGTGCGTGGCACCCATGCGGTGCTCGCCGTCGAGCACCTGCCTGCCTGCCTGGCCGGGCAAGCAGCTCGCTGGCGCGGCGCTGGGCTGGGCCGGCAGGTGGGCCGGGTTGCAGGCGCCAGGTAAGTTTTCCTTTCTGTTTTTTTCTTTTTCTATTTTTCTGCAACTTTGTTGAATTATTAAAAATACCTAGGCAACTCCTAAAATCACCAAACTGCTCCTGGTCCAAAGTTGGAATATTTCCAACATGAAACATTTCAGTTTAGGAATATTTGAGCATTTGAAATATTTTATATAATTTTAAATGCCCAAATTCAAATACTTATCATTTAATTCAAAGACCCTAAGATGACATAGAAAATTGTGCAACACTTTTGGCAGAGGTTCTGAACCAAGACAAAAATGATTGACATTTTAGAAGGGCATTTCAGGTTCATTGAAAAAGTTTTTAGTAAACCCTAGTTGGTTTCAGAGGGGGCTGGGGGTTCTGACATCCCCATTTCAAGTTTCTGATGAAAGGATAGACATGATGCAACACTCTAATGCATGAACTAGCTAGGGTGTGACAACTCACCCCCACTCAAAAGAATCTCGACCCGAGATTTGGGCTCCTCCGGAAAGAAGGCGGGATACTCGAGGCGAAGACGATCCTCCCTTTCCCAAGTTGCTTCATTCTCAGAATGGTGCGACCATTGAACCTTGAGAAACTTGATATTATGACGTCGAGTGGTACGCTCAGCTTGATCGAGGATACGAACGGGGTACTCTCGATACGTGAGATTATCTTGGAGATCAAGCGTTTCGTGGTCTACTCCACGGATAGGATCCGAGAAGCAACGCCTGAGTTGAGAAACGTGGAAGACGTCATGGACTCTGGAGAGATGTGGAGGTAGTTCCAATTGGTAGGCAACTTCTCCTCGTTTTGCGAGAATGCGAAAGGGTCCAATGTAACGAGGAGCCAATTTTCCCTTGATACCGAAGCGATGGGTTCCCTTCAGAGGAGTAACCCGAAGGTAAGCCTTCTCGTCAACCTCAAAAGTCATAGCCTTATGTTTTCGGTCATATTGACTCTTTTGACGAGATTGGGCTATTTTCAACTTTTCACGAACGATGCGAACTTGCTCTTCTGCTTCCTGAATCATATCCGGGCCAAATAATTGTCTTTCCCCGGTTTCTGACCAGTTAAGAGGCGTTCGACACCTTCGTCCATAGAGAACTTCAAAAGGGGCTTTGCCCAAGCTGGATTGATAGCTGTTGTTATAAGCAAATTCGGCAAATGGAAGGCACTTCTCCCACTCCATTCCGAATGAGATAACAGAAGCTCGAAGCATGTCTTCTAGAATCTGGTTGACGCGTTCCACTTGACCACTTGATTGAGGGTGGAAAGCGGTACTAAAAGAAAGGCGGGTTCCCATAGCATTTTGGAAACTTTCCCAAAATCGAGAGGTGAAAAGACTTCCTCGATCCGAGTTAATTTCCAAAGGAACACCATGGAGAGACACTATTCGGGAGATGTACAAGTCTGCTAACTGACTAGCAGTTATACTCTCACGAACAGGTAAGAAATGGGCCACTTTGGAAAGACGGTCGATAACGACGAAGATAGCATTATTTCCTCTCTTGGTCCTGGGAAAACCGGTGATGAAGTCCATACCAATTTTATCCCATTTCCATTCAGGAATAGCTAGGGGTTGAAGGGTGCCAGCAGGCCGTTGATGCTCTGCTTTTACACGATGGCAGACATCGCAATTAGCAATATACTGAGCAATTTCTCTTTTCATCCTAGTCCACCAGAACCTCTGGCGTAGGTCCTGATACATCTTGGTACTACCGGGATGAATGGTGAGAGGAGATTCATGAGCCTCCTTAAGGATCAACTGCCGTAGATGCTGGTTCTTGGGAACCACTAAACGGTTCTCAAAGTACACAACACCATGATCATTGGTGGAGAAACATCTAGCACCTCCGCTAGCAATGTTCTCCTTGATCTTAGATATTCCCTTATCTCGCTTTTGGGCAGCGATGATTTGATCCGTAAGAGTAGGTTTCGCCACCAAGGTGGAAAGAAATCCTTGAGGAACAATGTGAAGGTTAAGCTTCCGAAATTCCTCATGGAGAAGCGGTTGACTTTGTTGTAACATCAGGTTGTTACAATAAGATTTACGACTTAGCGCATCAGTCATGACGTTGGCTTTCCCTGGGGTGTAAGTTATTCCTAAGTCGAAATCTGTGATCAACTCGACCCAACGTCTTTGCCTGAGATTTAAATCCGGTTGGGTGAATATATACTTCAGACTTTGGTGATCAGTGTAGATTTCGCAACGATTACCGAGAAGGTAATGTCGCCATGTTTTGAGTGCATGGACTACAGCTGCAAGCTCTAGATCATGAGTGGGGTAGTTTTCCTCATGTGGGTGTAATTGCCGTGAAGCATAAGCAATTACGTGTCGATCTTGCATGAGAATACAGCCTAGTCCTTGTCGCGAGGCGTCGCAGTAGATAACAAAATCCTTGGAAAAATCCGGTAGTACCAGTACGGGAGCAGAGGTTAAACGTCTTTTCAGTTCCTGGAAACTGTGCTCACATTGTGGAGTCCACTCGAACTTTTTATCTTTCTTGAGGAGTTCAGTTAGAGGTTTGGCAGCTTTGGAGAAATTCTCGACAAAGCGACGACAATAGCTCGCTAGGCCAAGGAAACTCCGAACTTGCTTGAACGATTCAGGTGGAGTCCAATTAAGGACGGCTTGAACTCGCTCAGGGTTAACAGCAATGCCTTTACCAGAAATTACATGTCCAAGATAGGTCACTTCTGACAACCAGAATTCACATTTAGAAAATTTGGCATAAAGGCGATGCTCTCGAAGTTTCTTCAACACTAGCCTTAGGTGTTCGGCATGTTCTTCCTCGTTCTTGGAGTAGATGAGTATATCATCGAGGTAAACCACGACGAATTTATCCAAATACTCCATGAAGATTGAGTTCATCAACCGAGAGAAGGTGGATGGAGCGTTGGTTAAACCGAAGGACATGACGGTGTACTCGTATTGGCCATAACGAGTAACAAAGGCCGTTTTCGGAATGTCCCCGTTCCTGATTTTGATTTGATGGTAGCCCAACCTCAAATCCATTTTAGAGAAGACTGAGGATCCAGCGAGCTGATCATACAGGTCGTTTATCCTGGGGAGCGGATACTTGTTCTTAATTGTGACCAAGTTGACAGGTCGATAATCTACAACCATCCAGTCCGTACCATCCTTCTTCTTGACGAAGAGGACGGGGCAAGCCCAAGGAGATGAACTAGGTCGGATGAAACCCTTTTTCAAGGACTCATCGAGTTGTTTCTTAAGCTCGGCTAGTTCAAAAGGTGCCATCTTGTAGGGTCTTCTGGAAATCGGAACAGTTCCTGGAATGAGATCTATCACGAATTCGACATCTCTGTCAGGTGGAACACCTGGCAATTCCTCTGGGAAGACATCCGGAAAGTCACGGACTACCGGAACGTCCTCAAGGTCTGGCAAAGGGCTGGCGTTAAGAGAATATAACTGGCGCTTGGCTATTCGGGTCAAGACATTGACTATCTTCCCCGAAGGATGGGTGAGTTGAACAGTCCTAGAGAAGCAATAAATTTTGGCATGATGGGCTGACATCTAGTCCATACCCAAGATGATATTAATATCCGAAGATTTGAGGGCTATCAAAGATGTGAGAAAAACAAGTTTGTCGACTTGAATTTCATTTCCATGGCTTACTCTAGAAGTGTGCCATTTGGATCCTAGAGTTTGAATTACCATAGAGGTGGGCATCTCACAGAATGTGGTGTTATGCAGACGAGCATAGCTCTCGGATATAAATGAATGAGATGCTCCTGTATCGAAAAGAACAGATGCCGGGTGTCAATTAACAAGGAGCGTACCGAGAACGACGTTGGGATCTTCTTGAGCCTCTTACGCAGAAACACAATTAACATGGCCACGAGCAGTGGTGGCCGGCTTGGCGTAGAACACTTTCCCTGTCGGCTTGCCGCGGCCAATAGTTTTTGCTGTCTGGTTGGGGTTGGTTTGGGGACACTCGCGCATATAGTGGCCTGATTCCCCACACTTGAAACAAGTCACGGAACTGATACGTGGAGGAGCATTGTTGGTTGGACCACCATAGGGCTTGGCTGGTGCATATGGCTGAGCTGGGCGAGGCGCCTGGAAGGATGGCCTCGGTGTGAACCTGGGTGGCAGGGCAGTGTTAGGTACCCACACGCGGCGCTTCTGAGGACCAGCACCGGATGAGGAACCCAAGTCACGGCCATGCTTGCGTGTTGCTTCATAATCAGTCTGACCAGTCTCAGCACTGATGGCTTTGTTCACAAGCTTCTGAAAAGATGTGCACTCATGCAGACGGAGGTCGCGACGAAGCTCAGGACTAAGCCCCTTACGGAACCTTGCCCGCTTCTTGGCATCAGTAGAAACTTCCTCCGTGGCATAACGGGCAAGGTTACCAAACTCCCTGCTGTAAGCGTCAACAGAGAGTCGACCTTGAGTGAAACTACAGAACTCCTCACGTTTACGGTCCATGAGACCCTCCGGAATGTGATGTTCACGGAAAGCCTCGCTGAATTCAGCCCAAGTAGTGACATGGTCCGCTGGGCGCATAGCTCCATAATTCTCCCACCATAGACTGGCGGGGCCTTCAAGATGATATGCAGCAAAGGTGACCTTGTCAGCCTCAGCTACTAGCGTAGAACGCAGTTTGTGAGAAATACTACGAAGCTAGTCATCAGCGTCGAGAGGCTCGACGGAGTGGTGGAACGTGGGTGGATGTAACTTGATGAAATCACTGAGTGATACCAAGTTACTCCTCTGATGGTGTGCTGTGTTCTGTTCAATACGCTCCAACAAACGGTTGGTCTCCCGCTTGTTTCTCTCAGCCTCTAGCATAACTTCTGCCAGAGAGGGAGGGTGAGGCAGATTTGTATCCCCAACTCTGCTGCCTTCGGCCTGCTCTGGGGGAGCAGGGTTGTTGCGGGTGTTGACCATCCTAGGAAAAACAAGACAACGGTTTAGTCCAACATGACAAGATTCTGACATAGAATGTAGAATGTAATGGACAACTCAGAATGCAAGATGATCATCCGTATGACATGGTAGATACAAAAACTACTTCTTTTATTCCATCGTCATACACACCATACGAGGTTTAGTACAAGACCAACAAGTACTACTACAGTGAGAGGAGGATTACATATCATCGGAGGCATCCCAAGCTCCTATACATTATTTTTCCTACACCCCCGGAATTACTACACGCTAAGTCATATTCCACAAGTCACGCAGGACGGTGGAAATACAACTATTACAATACCTAGTGGAACTACTACTATCTCAGTCATCTCCGTAGTAGTTCTCATAGAAGTCTCCTCCATAGCCTGGAAGTTCAACGTGAGCATCTGGAAACAAACGGTCCTGAGGAGCCTGTGGACCAAAAGGGCTAGGGTGAGGTCTTGGACCAACAAACGGTGGCCTGCGAGGACCATGAGGTGGGGTGATGCCTCCCACATCACACCAATCCATCATGTCCGGCAGAGCAGACCTAACAGGATACAGATCTCTCATATCCATGCATCCAGCTTGCACAGCCGGTGCAAACCGAGTCAAGGTGGCCCAATGATCGGCGCGGGTGTTGAGAAGCTCCATTCTCAAGGCCCGATTCTCTCGGTCCCTATCCTTGAGCAACTCAGCAGTGGTGCGAGTTAGTGAGTCCTCCTGACTGGGGTCAGCATAGATAGCCCGGAGATAACCGTGCGCTCCAGGAAGTGAAGCTGGCATATACCGAAAGTCGGTGTTGCGATGCAGGCCAGTCCTGACTCGCATGATGGTCATCATAGAATAAGCCGCATCTTGCACAACCATCTCAATAGTAACACCGAGCCCATAGGAACAGTGAAGAGCCTCGGTAGAACCAGGATAAGAGGGAAATATCCGGACGGTGCAAAGATACTGGCTTTGGTTAAAATCTCGAAACTGCTCTTCGACTGTGTATGCGGGATACCAACGATAACCCGTCTCGATCATCACTCGGGCTAACATGGCCGTATGACCGGTCACACCAATGCATCGGGTCAGGCGCACCACTTGATTTTGGTCGCGAGTGGCCATCTGACAGCACAACCATAATGCAAAGGCATTAGAATTTCTAGCAAAATTTCGACAGCATAACGGCTGTAAATGCTCAAGAAGGGTTTGAGACATTTATCAAAAAAATTGCATAGACACTCAACAATATCATATCAAGGTTCTGGGTTCAACTTATCAGCATAACAAGGTAGTAGAACTGAACTAGGCTTGTAGTCATCAAACCTATAAGGTACTACTGATTCGTAACACGTGAACCTGATAGAGAGAGAAGATCCTAATCCTTAAGCCCCGGTAGAAGAATGGACTGACCCAGATCAGAATGCCATGAGGTAAAGAAGGAAAAAGAGCCTTACATACCATTCCACAATCAATTCCCCTACATATAACTAAAGCATTTCTAGACTCAACATCGACCAGTTTGGCTTGGAGAACCTACAGGCAGTCCGGCTCTGATGCCAACGCTGTCAGGACCCCGACTCAATGTCACATCGATCTAGCCTGTAACACCTCATATCACTTTGCGGCCTCACGCACGGTATTCCCACGGGTGTCGCCTTACCTTTGCCCGGGACCATTTGCGCCTTTTGGATCACGTATATGATGATGTCGCTAGCATCCATATGATAAGGAGCCCGGGCTGACATGACTAGTCGTAAACCCAAAGTGGCACAGACTTACAGGGACAGGCATCCATAACCCAGCATCGAACGTGTCGGTCATCAGCAAGTGGGTCTGGGCTGTAGCACTGGGCTAGCAGGACTCCGGTACTCAATGCATGACATTTCCCCGAAGGGACAGACACAGGAACGAAGAAGGACACATGTCGGCCAGCCTAAGTGTTCCGGAGCAGTAGCAAGCTACCATGGCTCAATGGAAACACTAGGAGACATTTCCCGGTAAGAGAGGCTACTAAAGATAAACAACTAGATAGTCAGATCCCACACATACCAAGCATTTCAATCATACACACAATATGCTCGATATGTGCAAATACAACAAGGCATCATAACATGACTCTACGACACAAGTACTTTATTTAAAGGCTCAGAGAGCCATACATAGCATACATACAAGTACGGGTCACACGACCCACATTCAAGTCACACAGTCATACAAACCAGCAGCGGAAGTAACTTGTCTGAGCACAAACAACTAGTAAAATAAAAGAGGCTTGGAAAGCCTAGCTATACTACGTGGACCTTCACAAGCTCAGAATTACCACCTGGGCCTTAGTCTACTCGTCGATGTCAACGTCTACGAAGAACCCATCAGAAGGGGTTGCAGCGCCTTCTGTAAAATGTAAATTATAGCAACATGAGTACAACGGTACCCAGCAAGACTTACGTCAGATCCTACATACATGCACATTATCAAGAAGGGTTGGTGGAGTTATTGCAGCAAGCCAGCTTTGACTCTTGGCTAAGCTATCCTACGAGACTCCAACTTGAAATGGTTTTGCGCACACGAGTCACCTACTCACCACTTCAATACACCACCGAGGATCCACCTCCGTCATCCTACGGAAGAGCCATCCTCGGCACTCACGCTTATCTTGAGATTTTTAGTAGTATCCATTCACTTGTCTATGAACTATATAAGCAACCAAGTAGTCCTTTACCACGGACGCGGCTATTCGAATAGATCATGTTAACCCTGCAGGGGTGTACTTCTTCATACATGTTTCCACCACTTAGCGTCTGCACACGACATGTGCTCGGCAGACTTCAAGCGAAAGCCGACGTGGGTGTAGACCACGACCTACCTAATCACCTAAGTCTCTAGTCCAGGTTTATCGCCTATCCAGGTTCCATCCGCAGGGAGTCCGGCCGAGGTTTCCCATACGGCCCTGAACGATGTGTACAGGGTTCCCGAGATACCTAATGGGTATTCGGTACACCGTGCCACGTACCTACCACATCATAGCCCACCCCGCAGTCAGCGCTGTCCATGGCCTCCAGCAAGCTACAAACACCAGAAACTACTTGCAACTCCTGGACAGAGGACTAGGGTGAATAAGAAGTCGAGCGGGGTCATATTTCAGGGCCCAATGCATGGTAGTAGCTGAATCTTAAATCACGCATACAGATCTCAGTTCTTAAGGTCGGCTTCAATGAAACAACCCACCATGTACTCCTACATGGCCTCTCATCGATACCTTTACCAAATCGTGTTCACCACATCACTCTCATTACCGACATGATCATTTCACTCTAGCCCATCACCCAGATGAACCAGACCTGACACGACTCTAAGCATAGCAGGCATAGCAAGGTAGGAACAACACATACATATGGCTCAATCAATTCCTACACATGCTAGTGGGTTTCATCTAATTACTGTGGCAATGACAGGTCATGCAGAGGAAATGGGTTCAACTACCGTAGCACACAACAGTTTGAAACGCGTTGTCTTAATGCAGTAAAAGAGAGCAAGAGCGAGAACATGGGATTGTATCGATATGATCAAATGGTTGGTTGCTTGCCTGATGGATCGATGCACGGATACGGTTCTTCGCTAGGGTAATCACGGTACTCCTCGGAGGCAGAACCTGCCGCAAAGAACACCGATACACAACCATCACCAAACAATGTGCGACAATATGATGCATGCATGAAACATGGCAATATGAGTGTGTTGGGCTAATGCAACTAAAACCAGATGGGTTTGAATCAATTTGAACCAAAGATTCAAATTTCAAACTCATAAATGGCCCTTTAAAGTGTTTTATATTGTTCTGCACTAAACCTCAACTTAGTTTGTTTAAACATGCATGAAACTAGTACAGATGGATAGATTGGATTTTTCTGATCATTTTTCATATATAATTTGTTTGATTTGGAGCTACGGTTGAATTTATATGAATTTTTGAAGTTTGGGTTATTTCCTGGAATTTATAAATCATTCTAGATTTATTTTAATTTCAGAAAAGGTTTACTGCGTCAGCATGAGGTCATGCTGACCTCAGCAAGTCAACAGACCCGGTCCAGGTCAAACCTGACGCGTGGGTCCAGGGTGTCAGTGGCTAATTAACTAATTTAATTTAGTTTAAACTAATCTGGATAATTAGCAGAAGGGGGCCCCACCTGTCATTGAGTCAACAGAGTCAACCAGGGCCCACCCGTGGTCAAAGTCAAAACGGCTGCACCGGCGTTTAGCCGCCGGCGAGCCCGACGCGGCGGCGGAAGTGGTTTTGGCCATTCCGGCCACCAAATGGGGCACGGAAGGCATCTACGTGGAGCTGGGGACGAACCGCAGCTCTTGGTGGAGCGAGTTGAGGTCGGGGTGGCCGGGGTTGGCGCCGGCGACGACCTAGGCGGTCACTGGAGTTCGGGTGAAGGCGAACTCGGGGCTAGGGTGTGCGGTGAGGTGCAAGGAGTGCACGGTTGGACTCAACGCAGCGTGGTGAGTGCGTTGGACATCGTGAGGTGGCCGGAGGATGGCCGGGAGCACGTTGGCGACGAGATCCACGGCGGTGCGTGCGGGTGATCTTCGTGCGGTGGCTACACGGCTCGGGGGCGAGAGAGGAAGGGTAGGAGGGGTAGCTAGGCTCACAGAGCACCCGTAGAGGCCACCGGCGGGGTCGGGGACGAGCTGATGCGGCGACGGCGTTGAAGGGGATCTCCGGCGACGGCGGACTCGGGCAAGGTCGGTGCGGTGGACTCGGGCCTTGCAAGCACACGGGGCTCGGGTAGCTCGACGAAGTGGACGGGGCGGAGCTCCTAGACACGACGAGACGACGCATGGGCGGCGGGGAGGGCGGCTACGGCGATGGAGCGGTGGCGGTGGTGTCGGCCATGGCTGGGGAGCACGAGGGGGAGGAGCTGGAGAGGAGAGGGGATGTCTGGGGGGTTCTGGGGAGAGAGAGGGGTCGATCCACGGCGTTAGCCGGGCGAGTGGAGCGGCGAGGCGGCGAGCAGGTGCGTGGCACCCATGCGGTGCTCGCCGTCGAGCACCTGCCTGCCTGCCTGGCCGGGCAAGCAGCTCGCTGGCGCGGCGCTGGGCTGGGCCGGCAGGTGGGCCGGGTTGCAGGCGCCAGGTAAGTTTTCCTTTCTGTTTTTTTTCTTTTTCTATTTTTCTGCAACTTTGTTGAATTATTAAAAATACCTAGGCAACTCCTAAAATCACCAAACTGCTCCTGGTCCAAAGTTGGAATATTTCCAACATGAAACATTTCAGTTTAGGAATATTTGAGCATTTGAAATATTTTATATAATTTTAAATGCCCAAATTCAAATACTTATCATTTAATTCAAAGACCCTAAGATGACCTAGAAAATTGTGCAACACTTTTGGCAGAGGTTCTGAACCAAGACAAAAATGATGGACATTTTAGAAGGGCATTTCAGGTTCATTGAAAAAGTTTTTAGTAAACCCTAGTTGGTTTCAGAGGGGGCTGGGGGTTCTGACATCCCCATTTCAAGTTTCTGATGAAAGGATAGACATGATGCAACACTCTAATGCATGAACTAGCTAGGGTGTGACACTATAAACGTAGGGACATGAAAAACACAGGAATAGGATAGGAATGCACGTGCAAAACAGAGCATTTGGAAACATAGGATTTCAGTCAACCTGGGTGTTTGGTTCACATGAATTGGAAGAACACAGAAATGGAGAAACGTGGTCAAATTAAAGTCAAACCACGTGAAACTGAAAAAAATAAGAATCTTATTATGCTAGTAATGCAATTAGTTTTGTTCTTCATGCATATTAATTTGAAAAGGACGTCCAAGTGAATAAAATTCTACGTTTTTTTGAAAGAGACACCAAAGGAAAAAAATCCTCCAGTTTTGCTTTGCTCCACTCCTTCTAACAGATTTGCATGAATAGTAGTTCCATAGCAAAGGATCCCTGAGGGATTGACATGAATGCAGAGTAACAAAGTGATGCGACGAGTGTACATCCTCTTTGGCATAGCCTTGTGGACCTCAGCATCATTGGGTTGGACATGGAGGATGGTGATGCTGGTGTGACTGTCGGAGGTGGAGAAGAAGATCCGAGGCCTCTAGAAACGGCGCCGAGGGTAATGCTCCGCTGTGATGGACGATTCCATTGTTGGAGCAGCTCCGGTGAGATGTACGACGACGAGGATGAAGCAGGACAAGACAAACAATGTTAATCTGAAGTGGGGCCCTAATATCATCTGCAATAGATGATGTAAGATACATCACCAAAAAGTGCTAGATGTAAAATGCATCAGCCGCGCCACGACCGCTCCGACAGATGATGTAAGTACTGTTTGCTCTGAACTTAACTGAAGAAAATGAACTTTACAGTCGAAATTGAATTTTACTGTCGAAACTGATTGAACTAGTAGCAGAGCATTGCAATAGATGTTTAGGGCGTTCGAGCACTAGTAGCTGAGAAGCAGTGATCTAAATCAGCAGACGCTCGAGCAGGGAACACACTAGAAGAGAGCAAGTCGTGCAGCAGCATCGCGAGCGAGTGATAAAGCAGCAACTCATGTAGCTGCCGGAGGTCGTGCAGTAGGAGCAGCAGTTCAAGCGAGAGCAAGAGCAGAGCAGTAGCACGAACGAAAGCAAGAGCAGTGCAGCAGCGCGACCAACAGCAAGAACAGAGCCGCAATGCGAGCGAGAGCCTGAGCAGCTGCAGCTAGTGTCGTTGTGGAAGTCGTCGTCGAGGAAGCAACGGCATGGGGGAGAGACGATGTAGATGATGTGGCCAGCGACGGCGCCATCGATGGAGACCCGCCATGTCTGCTCGGTATCGAGCACCGGCAATCCCGTGAGATCAAATAAAAGATAAAATGCAGCGGTGAGTGCAGAACCTCCTTTGTGGTGCCGAGTTGGCCTCGGCTTCATCGGAGGAATTGGTGAGGGTGCTGCGGTTCCGGGGGGCAGGTCAAGACGGCGCTGTGGGGATTGAGGTGGCGCGATAGACGAGGCGAACATCGGGCAGCTCCTTGGAGGTGGAGGACGGGGCGGCTGATCCGACGGGACGACGAGATCGACGACGGATCCTCATCCGATGCGGTGGATGAGGGACGGCGAGCTGTTGCGGTGGACGATGTAGTCGGGGAAGAGTCTCCGGCTGGGCGGCGATCGGGAGGCCGACGGAGGAGCGTGGTGTTTCGCGGGTTTTGGCGGCCTCGGTGTACGAATGGGGGGGGCGAAGGGGGAGGGGGAGCCAAGCTTAGGGACACACTTGTCCGAAATGTAGGGTAAGTTACCAGCGTACCCCCACCGGTTTTGACACCGCGACGTGGAGCTTCATTTCCGGCTGAGGGGTAGAAGGGGGGTTTCACGTGTCTGGGCTGCGGGACCAATTTTGGATGAGGAGGGAGTTTTCGCGCGCGTCGAAATTTCGGGATAACAAGGTGTGGCGCGGGTTGAAGAGGCGGGAGTTTCAAAGCAGGTGAGACAAAAGATACTCGAGCTTGAAAATTTCGGGATAACAAGGTGCGGATTCCTTGTTCGGCAGAACAAACTTAACATGTAAAAAACAATTCATACAAGACACAAGAGAGTCATGTCCCCTTTTACTATATTGCTATAGATGCCATTGAAAAATTACAAGAAAAATGTAAAAAAAATCGGGAGAACAAGATTACCCTGCACAGTACCAAATCAATTCGCACTTCCCTCAAAAACAACAAAAAACAAATCAATTCTCACCAAAAGAAAGAGTAATGTTCCTTTTTATATGATTACAAATGCCAGGATCTCGAATTTCAATTTTTGAATCCACGTTATGTTGAATTCAAATATATCGTTAGGTGACCTTGCGGTTTACAATTGATGTAGTTGTACATTTTGATCTTCCATCATATATGAACATTTTACTCCACCATGTGAACATATATATTGTCTTCTACCATATGGACTAAATTTGAATCAATTTTCCTTATTTGAATACGATTGTTGTCAAGGTATACAATAATTTAAATATTATCTTGATAACAAAAAACATGCATATAGTAATAATCATATTTCACTATGAACTACATGTACAATACGGTCTCCAATTCAAATATTTGTATCCCTTTTATGTTGAACTCAAATCATAGTACATTATTAGTCGAGGTAGCGAGATGTTCGGGATAATCTAAACCCTATTTTCATATGTATAATTTTTGGCTGAATTGGGACAAGTTTTGGTATAAGCTTCTTGCAAAACCGGAGATTCTCTCAACAAGCCTCGTGGTTCCGAGAGGGAACATGTCACCTTTGTGTGCGAAATGATATACGTTGCCTCCCCCCTGATTTTCTTTACAGAGGCAACATAGAACTATATGAGTGCCCTGTTAAAATTTGGAATTATTTCGGGTTCATTTGGCCTTTTTATACATTAATTGAGTTTCTGGACTTTTAAAGTGCATAATCTAAATATGAACTGCATGCACATGCTCCGGTGCACCAAAGTTGGTTGAAAAATCACATGTGTGTCCTTGGTTGAATTTCTAGGTCCCATGGAAGAAATGAGAATGAAATTCAAACATCTGGATGTCATGACTCAGCCGAGAACATCGAGAAACTTAGATTTTAAATTCATGTAAATCCAAAACTCGTCTGGAAATCATGAAACTTGGCATGGGTGTCATGTCATGGCACTAACATGTTGTGGTAAAAAATTGGGCCGATTTGGAAGCTCGTGGTTCTAAGAGGGAACGTGCCACCTTTGAGTGTGAAACGATATACGCTACCCCCCCCCCCTCGCCCACCCTTGAGTTTCTTAACAAAGGCAACATAGAACTACATGAGTGCCCTTTTAAATTTTGGAATTATTCCTGCTTCGTTTGGCCTTTTTTACACATTAATTGAATTTTTGGTCGTTTAATGTGCATAATTCAAATTTGAACTACAAGCACATGCTCCTGTGCACCAAAGTTGGTTGAAAAATCACATTTGTGTCCTCGGGTGAATTTCTAGGTCCCATGCAAAAAATGAGAATAAAATTCAAACATCTGGGCATCGTGGCTCGGTCGAGAACATTGAGAAACTTGGTTTTAAAATCATGATACTTGGCATGGTGTCATGTCATGGTAGTACCATGCCGTGGTAAAAAAAATTGGCCGAATAGGAACAAATTTTGGTATAAGCTTCTTGCAAATCGGAGCTTCTCTCAAGAAGGCTCATGGTTCTGAGAGGGCACGTGTCACCTTTGTGTGCATAATTCAAATTTGAAATACAAGCACATGTTCCAGTGCACCAAAGTTGGTTGAAAAATCACATGTGTGTCCTCGGGTAATTTTCTAGGTTCCATGCAAGAAATGGGAATGAAATTCAAAATTCTGGGCATCGTGGCTGGGCTGGAAATATTGAGAAACTTAGTTTTTTAATTCCTGTAAATCCAAAACACGCATGAAAATAATGAAACTTGGCTTGGTGCCATGTCTGATTTGCGAAGGCGCACACATTAACAATCAACAAAGTCATTTTGGAACAAGTGCTGTCACGTTACAATCGGAAACACAAGTATTTTTGAAACTGTGGGCGTTCTATTTACTACCATTTACGTGCCGCCACGCGTCCCCATTTTTTATTAGCTAGGAGGCGCCATGCAGGGTAGCTATTTGAGTATGAGAGGCACGCGATCGGACCCCTGCGCGTGCTTATCGGGAGGAGAGCCCTTTGACCTCCATCTGCCGCCCACCTCTCTCCCAAGGTCTCCATTAATGGCGCCCGAGCCTCTGTTTAATGGCGTGGCTATGTCTCACTCGACTGAGATTTAAGACAGAGAAAAGAAAATCTGAAAGCACAGATCTTGATGTAAGATCCGACGGACCTATATAGCATGTATTGCAACTTACAGAAAGACTGATGAATATATAAGGACGATTAATTGTCTTACATAATTAGAAAGATAATAAAAAAAGCCACATGCGGCTACGCCCGAAATACACAAGGGCAAAAGAAGAAGGAAGACAAGGATCTGGCTCGCTGATCTCTACTTTCTTGATGCGTTGCTGCAGGCCGCGGGAACTAGTCTCCGCGGCGAGCGGTGATGAGCTCTTTTGTGTCCTCAAGACGCTGCTTGAGCACATCCACAGATTCATCCACCATCCTTTGGTGCTCGATGCGGAGCATGTCATTCTCGTCCATAAGTTTCTTGACGATGACGCCGGTCCTCTTCAACAAGGCACTGGTCTCCTCCTGCTGGTCTACACTTTGGACGATCTTCGCCCTCAGCAGGTCGCGCTCGACCCGGAGCCTCTCATTGCCCTCCCTTAGTTGCCAGATGACGCTGGTAGCCTGTTCAAATGAGGCTTTCATGTCGTCCTGCAACCTCACCCAGCCGGAGATCTGATCCATCTGGCTATGGACGATCGCATGCATGCTCCTGTAACAGTCGTTGCCTGCCCGCGAGAAATTTTCCCAGGCCGCCGCGGAGCGGCGGGACATCTCTGCTGCTTCCGCGGCACGGCCGGGCCAGTCTGATGCATCGATGGTGTGGCGGGACCTCCGTGCTGCTTCAGCGGCGCGGCGGGACCTCTGTGCTGCTACTTCCGCGCGGCGGGACATGTCGGCTGCTTTCGCAACGAGGCGGGATATCTCTCGTGCTTCCGCATCCATGCTCGCTTCTCCCTAGTGGCAATCTCTCGACCCAGAAGTCACGCTGGCCATGGCAGACGCAAGGGAAGGATGCTGAATGACTTGTTTGTTTTTGTGGACGAGGAGTTGAGGAGGAATGTGCAGTCATATTGGCATACTAGTATTTATAACCGAGTACTAATACGCTCCTAAGTGGGAAACCATTTAGGTTGTGATCAGTGTGAACAGGTTTGCAATTCAATATAGCGTGGAGTAATTTTGAATGTGACGAGACGCAAGCCCAAAATTTCTTGACGGTTCTAGTTTCGAAGTGCGGTACTATTCCCGGATAGCGTTACGTGGGCACGTGTTCTCGGCCGTGGTGTAGCATATGCCATGGTAGTTATTTTTCTACTGCTGTGTACGTGCAATAACTGGCACCGTCGTATACATATCTTATAGTTAATGGGGCATTCGACAGGAATAGCCGTGTGGCGAGCTATAGGCTAGTCTTTTTTTAGACGCATTAAACCTATCTCCCGGGACTTCTCGCACGCACCATCGTGCCACGCACAAAAACTTGTACTCTGAGTTTAGTACGTTATACAGGAAGAGAAGAGGTGCACGCACGCACTCGTCCTCTCACACACGCGTCTGTTTTTTCTCGAAAAGGAGGATGATGACCCTCGGCATCTGCAACTGGGAGTCACACACGCGTCTGTAGCTACGAATTGTAGTGTTCTCAACCATACGACTGGGTCTATCATGGATGTACCTATATACTAAAACATTTCTAGATATATCTATATTTTGACAAATGGAAGGCATGTATTGTGGAACGGAGGGAGTGCTTGTCATCAAAATGGATAAAAAGGGACGTATCTAGAACTAAAATACGTCTACATACATCTCCTTTTATCTAGTACTTCTTACCCAAAGGAACTTTATATCCAACAGACACAAAATATCTGTTCGACTGTTGGAAATTACTGATTTGATGTCGAAGTAATTGCTGCATCGCCACCAAAACCCACCATTTCTTAAGCTAAAGTAGACCTAGGTAATACCTATATTAGCATATTACTAAGATAAACAGAAGGCACTGTAGAAACATTTAGGACATGAGCTTGTCAATCTGAATGTGGAGGGACACCAGCTTAGCCCCGGCCAGCAGCTTGGGCTAAACTGTGAAGAAGGTCAGCTCCTGCATGTCGACGTCGCCGGGATCCTTGCTGCTTGTTGATGACCCACAAGTGTAGGGGATCTATCATAGTCCTTTCTATAAGTAAGAGTGTCGAACCCAACGAGGAGTAGAAGGAAATGATAAGCGATTTTCAGTAAGGTTTTCTCTGCAAGCACTGAAATAGTAGGTTATAGATAGTTTTGTGATAAGATAAATAGTAACGAGTAACAAGTAAACAAAGTAAATAAGGTGCAGCAAGGTGGCCCAATCCTTTATGTAGCAAAGGATAAGCCTGGACAAATTCTAATAATAAGGAAGAAGCTCCCGAGGACACATTGGAAATTATCGTCAAGCTAGTTTCATCACGTTCATAAGATTCGCGTTCGGTACTTTGATAATTTGATATGTGGGTGGACCGACACTTGGGTACTGCCCTAACTTGGAAAAGCATCCCACTTATGATTAACCCCTATTGCAAGCGTCCGCAACTACAAAAAGGAGTATTAAGGTAAACCTAACCACAACATTAAACATATGGGCCCATATGAACCCCTAACGAAGCAACGCATAAACTAGGGTTTAAGCTTCTGTCACTCTAGCAACCCATCATCTACTTATTACTTCCCTATGCCTTCCTCTAGGCCCAAATAATGGTGAAGTGTCATGTAGTCGACGTTCACATAACACCACTAGAGGAGAGACAACATACATCTCATCAAAATATCGAACGAATACCAAATTCACATGACTACTAATAGCAAGACTTCATCCATGTCCTCAGGAACTAAAGTAACTACTCACAAAGCATAATCACGTTCATAATCAGAGGTGTAATAATATGCATTAAGGATCTGAACATATAATCTTCCACCAAGTAAACCGATAAGTATCAACTACAAGGAGTAATCAACACTACTAGCAACCCACAGGTCCCAATTTGTGGTTTTGGATACAAGATTGGATACAAGAGATGAACTAGGGTTTGAGAGGAGATGGTGCTGGTGAAGATGTTGATGGAGATTGACCCCCTCCCGATGAGAGGATCGTTGGTGATGACATTGGTGATGATTTCCCCCTCCCGGAGGGAAGTGTCCCTGGCAGAACAGCTCTGCCAGAGCCCTAGATTGATTCCACCAAGGTTCCGCCTCGTGGCAGCAGAGTTTCGTCCCGTAAGCTTGCCCACGAATTTTTCCAGGTCAAAACCCTTCATATAGCAGAAGATGGTCACCGGAGGCCCACCAGGGGGCCCAGGAGATTGGGGGCGTGCCCTATAGGAGGGGGGCGCCCCCTGTCTCCTGGACAGGGTGTGGGCCCCCTGGCTTATTTCTTTTGCTCATAAATTCTTAATAAATCCAAAAAGTGGTTTCGTGGAGTTTCAGGACTTTTGGAGTTGTCCAGAATAGGTTTCCAACATTTGCTCCTTTTCCAGCCAGAATTCCAGCTGCCGGCATTCCCCCTCTTCATGGTAAACCTTGTAAAATAAGAGAGAATAGCCATAAGTATTGAAATATAATGTGTAATAACAACCCATAATGCAATAAATATTGATATAAAAGCATGATGCAAAATGGACGTATCAACTCCCCCAAGCTTAGACCTCGCTTGTCCTCAAGCGGAAACCGAGATCGAGAAATATGTCCACATGTTTAGAGATAGAGGTGTCGATAAAAATAAAATACGGACATGAGGGCATCATGGTCATTCTAATAACATCAACATATATAGATTTTGTCATATGATTTCGTATACTCAAGTAATAATCAATTCACAATGTCAAGTATGGTTCATAAACTTCATTGGGAACTAACAAACTATAATCTAAGTCATTGAAGCAATTGCAATTTATCGTAACATCAGAAAGAGTCAATAATAGAGCTTTTCAGCAAGATCACATACTCAACTATCTCGTAGTCCCCCATAATTGTTAACACTCACGTAGTACTTGTGGTTATAGAGTTTCAGCCGGACACTGAGAAAGATAGGGGCTTATTGTGTTGCCTCCCAACATATTCACCTTTAGGTGATGTCAACAATAATAGCCTATGCCAACATACATTCAATTTGATATATGTATCATGACCTTTCAAACACGAGGAGCTTGCCAAAGGATAAAATGAAAAAGTGGAAAGGTGAGTATCACCTTGACTCAAGCATAAAGTAAAAACATGAAGTAAAAGATAGGCCCTTCGCAGAGGGAAGCAGAGGTTGTCATGCGCTTTTAGGGTTGGATACACAAAATCTTAATGCAAAAGAATGTCACTTTATATGTCCCCTTGTATGTGGACCTTTATTATGCAGTCCGTCGCTTTTATTACTTCCACAACAAGTTCGTACAAAGCTTATTTTCTCTGCACTAATAAGTCATGCATACTTAGAGAGCAATTTTTATTGCTTGCACCGATGACAACTTACTTGAAGGATCTTACTCAATCCATAGGTAGGTATGGTGGACTCTCATGGCAAAACTGGGTTTAAGGATATTTGGAAGCATAAGTAGTATCTCTACTTGGCTAGCATGAGGGGGAAAGGCAAGCTCAACATGTTTAGAAGGTCACTGACAATATACTTTAACTGAAATGTCGGAAAACATAAACCATTACGTTGTCTTCCTTGTCTAACGTCAACTCTTTTAGCATGTCATACTTAATGAGTGCTTCACAATCATAAAAGATGTCCAAGATAATATATCTATATGTGAACCCCTCTTTCCTTAGCACTTCCTATTAATTGCAACGATGACCAAGGCTACGTTCATCAACTCTCAACGATTTTTTATGCCTCATACTTTCTATGTGTGAAGTTATCATTATCCATAAGATCAATATGAACTCTTTTGTTCTTTCTACTTCTCAAGATCATAGGAACATAGCAAAGCCCTTGACTCAACACTAATCTTTATTATAAATAGCACACAGACTCACTTACAAAAAGAGATCAGAAAGCAAAACTCAAAACTACTTGATATCAAAACTTCAATCTACTAGATCAAGATACTACTAAAAGGATCGAACTAAATAAAGCGGTAAAGATAGGAGTGTGATGGTGATACGATACCGGGGCACCTCCCCCAAGCTTGGCAATTGCCAAGGGGAGTGCCCATACCCATGTGATTATTTCTTCGGAGATGGTGGAGTGGGAGTTGTTGCATTTTTCTTCTCTAGCTTGCGTCCGAGGCTAAAGTTTTCCTCCCTCAGATCTTCACTCACGAGCTCAAGTTTCATTATATTTTTGCATAGTGCTGCCTTGCTGTCCTGCAAAAAATGTGGTGGGATAGATTGGACCTTAATGAGGCTTGACTTCTTGAACTCCACATGCATATCACCAGGTTGAGGTAGTGTGTCATCCTCTTCATCGGAGCTTGTCTCCTCCTTCCTCCTTGGATCATAATCTTCTTCTTCCACTATGGTCCAGCCATAATGTTCCACATCTGCATATACTTTTGGATTTGCAATATAATCAGCCACGTAACTCTCTCCCTCCGAATCTTGGGACGACATCTTGTTCCAAGTCTGCAACAGGAACAACTCGAAACGAAAACAGAGGATATTTGCATGATACGGTGGTCAAAACCTTCGGGAGTATATATAATGAATTTTTACTGACCAAAATATGTACCATACAAGAA